>NC_057808.1:183618148-183918148 GCF_018294505.1 Triticum aestivum
CTCCCCCGCCGCCGCACGCCTCCTTCTTCCTCCTCCGTCGAAGCCCGGCGCCGCCCCGCCGCCGTTCGCTGGAGTTGCCGCGCCCGAGCCCGTCTCCGTCCCCGCCGCCTCCATCTCCGTCGTCCCGCACCACGGCGAGCTCCGCGCCCGTCCCCGAGCCCCGACGTCGCCGGCGCGTCCTCCTCCCTCTCCCTCCGCCCGAGCTCCGGCGAGAGCCCCAAGCTCTGGTCGCCGCGGCCTCTTCCCCGGCGAGCTCGTGAGCTCCCGATCCGATCTGAAAATCGCTACGGTTGACTTCTCTTCTCCCTCCCGAAATATTCGTCCCGTAATATTTGCATTATATGCCCATCTTCATCGCATCATAACTCTCTGCATATAGCTCCGTTTCGTGCGTGTAATATATCGAAATATTCGCCTCGAGATGCTCTTCATTTTGTTCCATCGCACCATGTTCATTTGAGTCCATCTTGATGCCCAAATCTCTGGTGCAAGAGTGCTAGTTGCTGTGATCTTCTGTTACTTATCAGATCTTGGTCATTTGTTATTTTTGTTGCTATTGATGTGTGCATCTTATGGGCATGAGTTCTACATGTGTTTTGATGTATGCCATGCCATCTTTACAGAGGTGTATGCCATGTATTTTTGTAATCTCTGTGGTGACTAGCACAAGCATGCAAACTAGGCTTCGTGATGTTTCTGATTTCAGGGACTTAGTAAAATTACAGTCTGTGCCTGCTATTATTTTATTGCTATGTATCCATGTGGCTACAGAGAGATCCATGCTCCTTTTGGAGATGTTCAGTAAGGATGTTTCGTAGATATGGTTATGCTCTATCCATTCATGCCTCTGTTTGCAATTATGGAGTACCCTAGCATGACTCAATCTTGCTCTACTTTTGCTATAAAATGTTCCTGACAGATTGTTTACGTGTTATTGAATTTTGCCAAGGTTCTTGTAGTTGTTTCATACATGCTATGAACTTGCTATTGCAATGGATAGCTTTATAAATATGCCATCTTGCTGTAGGTATGCTTGTTTTGTCATGTATTTCTTTTTCTGAGTGCATCAAGCTCACAAAGATGCCCTCATAATGTCTGTTTCTGCCATGCTCTGTTTTCTGCTAAGTCTGAAACCTGTTAACGAAACTTGCTATGTTTACATGGTTGCCATCATATCTTCTGATCCTTTTTGGCTTCTGGTCAGTAAGGGACTTTTGTTCTATGAATTTAGTAGATTCATTTCATGCCTTGTTATGCCATGTTAAGTTCCGGTACCATATGTTTTTCTTGCTCTGAACATTGCTACCCGATGCTGTTTCTGCCATGTCCAGTAATTTCACCAAGTCTGTGAACCTGATATCTTTTGCACTTTTGCCATGCTTGTTTGAACCTGCTGTGGTGTGATCTAGCCGTAGCTCAGTGTTCATCTTTTGTCACGCATCTCCTGTAGATTTCTGCCATATGCTTTGTTGCTATGTTGGAGTGCTGTAGCATAGTTTCTTGATGTATTCTATGTGCTATCATGTTGTTAATCGCAGATTCGTGTCATTCTTGTTTTGCTTCCCATTTGCAAACCGTGCATCCGTTTCCGGTGATCTTTATATCGATATCGACCGAAATCATCTCACCTTTCCATTAGCATACTTGGTTTGCCAAGTTACTGCCTTGTTCATCATTTTTCTTCCGGAGCACGCATACGCATCGCATACCACATCTCGCATATCATACATGTTTTGCATCATGTTGCTTGTGCATTTCCCGTGATTGATTGTGGTTCCATTGCTTGTGTTCTTGCTGTGGGTAGAGCCGGGAGACGAGTTTGTAAACGAGGAACCTGTTGAGTACGCTTACGAGGATCAAGCTTTCGACAACTCTGAGAACCTTGCAGGCAAGATGACCACACCCTCGAAATCACTTCTATCTTTGCTTTGCTAGTTGTTCGTTCTATTGCCATGCTGCGCTACCTACCACTTGCTATATCATGCCTCCCATTTTGCCATGTCAAGCCTCTAACCATCCTTTCCGAGCAAACCGTTGTTTGGCTAAGTTGTCGCTTTTGCTCAGCCCCTTCTTATAGCGTTGCTAGTTGCAGGTGAAGTTGAACTTGGTTCCATGTCGGAACATGGATATTTTGGGATATCACAATATCTCTTATTTAATTAATGCATCTATATATTTGGTAAAGGCTGGAAGGCTCGGCCTTATGCCTGGTGTTTTGTTCCACTCTTGCCACCCTAGTTTCCGTCACACCGGTATTATGTTCCTTGAGTTGGCGTTCCTTACGCGGTTGGGTGATTTATGGGACCCCTTAACAGTTTGCCTTGAATAAAACTCCTCCAGCAAGGCCCAACCTTGGTTTTACCATTTTCCACCTAAGCCTTTTCCCTTGGGTTTTCGCGAGCCCGAGGGTCATCTTTATTTAAACCCCCGAGCCAGTGTTCCTCTGAGTGCTGGTCCAAACTAGAGCCACTTGCAGCGCCACCTCGGGGAAACTCGAGGGCTGGTTTTAGTTGTACGTAGTGTTCATCCGGTGTGCCCTGAGAACGAGATATGTGCAGCTCCTATCGAGATTTGTCGGCACATTCGGGCGGCTTTGCTGGTCTTGTTTTACCATTGTCGAAATGTCTTGTAAACCGGGATTCCGAGACTGATCGGGTCTTCCTGGGAGAAGGTTTATCCTTCGTTGACCGTGAGAGCTTATAATGGGCTAAGTTGGGACACCCCTGCAGGGTATTATCTTTCGAAAGCCGTGCCCGCAGTTATGAGGCAGATGGGAATTTGTTAATGTCCGGTTATAGAGAACTTGTCACTTGACTTAATTAAAATACATCAACCGTGTGTGTAGCCATGATGGTCTCTTCTCGGCAGAGTCCGGGAAGTGAACACGGTTTGAGTTATGCATGAACGTAAGTAGTTTCAGGATCACTTGTTGATCATTTCTAGTTTCTCGACCGTTGCGTTGCTTCTCTTCTCGCTCTCATTTGCGTATGTTAGCCACCATATATGCTTAGTGCTTGCTGCAGCTCCACCTCATTACACCATCTTTTCCTATAAGCTTAAATAGTCTTGATCTCGCGGGTGTGAGATTGCTGAGTCCTCGTGACTCACAGATTCTACCAAAACAGTTGCAGGTGCCGATGATGCTAGTGCAGATGACGCAACCGAGCTGCTGTTACTTATCAGATCTTGGTCATTTGTTATTTTTGTTGCTATTGATGTGTGCATCTTATGGGCATGAGTTCTACATGTGTTTTGATGTATGCCATGCCATCTTTACAGAGGTGTATGCCATGTATTTTTGTGATCTCTGTGGTGACTAGCACAAGCATGCAAACTAGGCTTCGTGATGTTTCTGATTTCAGGGACTTAGTAAAATTACAGTCTGTGCCTGCTATTATTTTATTGCTATGTATCCATGTGGCTACAGAGAGATCCATGCTCCTTTTGGAGATGTTCAGTAAGGATGTTTCGTAGATATGGTTATGCTCTATCCATTCATGCCTCTGTTTGCAATTATTGAGTACCCTAGCATGACTCAATCTTGCTCTACTTTTGCTATAAAATGTTCCTGGCAGATTGTTTACGTGTTATTGAATTTTGCCAAGGTTGTTGTAGTTGTTTCATACATGCTATGAACTTGCTATTGTCATGGATATCTTCATAAACATGCCATCTTGCTGTAGGTATGCTTGGTTTGTTCTGTATTGCTTTGTGGTGAGTGCATCAAGCTCACAAAGATGCCCTGATAATGTCTGTTTCTGCCATGCTCTGTTTTCTGCTATCTGAAAACTGTTAACGAAACTTACTATGTTTACATGGTTGCCACCATATCTTCTGATCCTTTTTGGCTTATAGTCATTAAGGGACTTTTGTTTTATGCATTTAGTAGATTCATTTCATGGCTTGTTATGCCATGTTAAGTTCCTATAGCATGTGTTTTTCTTGCTCTGAACATCGCTACCCGATGCTGTTTCTGCCATGTCCAGTAATTTCACCAAGTCTGTGAACCTGATATCTTTTGCACTTTTTCCATGCTTGTTTGAACCTGCTATTGTGTGATCTAGCCGTAGCTCAGTGTTCATCTTTTGTCAAGCATCTCCTGTATATTACTGCCATATACTTTGTTGCTATGTTGGAGTGCTGTAGCATAGTTTCTTGATGTATTCTATGTGCTATCATGCTGTTAATCGCAGATTCGTGTCATTCTTGTTTTGCTTCCCATTTGCAAACAGTGCATCCGTTTCCGGTGATCTTTATATCGATTTCGACTGAAATCATCTCACCTTTCCAGTGGCATACTTGGTTTGCCAAGTTACTGCCTTGTTCATCATTTTTATTCCGGAGCACGCATACGCATCGCATACCACATCTCGCATATCATACATGTTTTGCATCATGTTGCTTGTGCATTTCCCGTGATTGATTGTGGTTCCATTGCTTGTGTTCTTGCTGTGGGTAGAGCCGGGAGACAAGTTCGTGAACGAGGAACCTGTTGAGTACGCTTACGAGGATCAAGCTTTCGACAACTCTGAGAACCTTGCAGGCAAGATGACCACACCCTCGAAATCACTTCTATCTTTGCTTTGCTAGTTGTTTGTTCTATTGCCATGCTGCGCTACCTACCACTTGCTATATCATGCCTCCCATTTTTCCATGTCAAGCCTCTAACCATCCTTTCCGAGCAAACCGTTGTTTGGCTAAGTTACCGCTTTTGCTCAGCCCCTTCTTATAGCGTTGCTAGTTGCAGGTGAAGTTGAACTTGGTTCCATGTCGGAACATGGATATTTTGGGATATCACAATATCTCTTATTTAATTAATACATCTATATATTTGGTAAAGGGTGGAAGGCTCGGCCAAATGCCTGGTGTTTTGTTCCACTCTTGCCGCCCTAGTTTCCGTCATACCGGTATTATGTTCCTTGAGTTTGCGTTCCTTACGCGGTTGGGTGATTTATGGGACCCCTTGACAGTTCGCCTTGAATAAAACTCCTCCAGCAAGGCCCAACCTTGGTTTTACCATTTGCCACCTAAGCCTTTTCCCTTGGGTTTTCGCGAGCCCGAGGGGCATCTTTATTTAAACCCCCGGGCCAGTGTTCCTCTGAGTGCTGGTCCAAACTAGAGCCACTTGCAGCGCCACCTTGGGGAAACTCGAGGGCTGGTTTTAGTTGTACGTAGTGTTCATCCGGTGTGCCCTGAGAACGAGATATGTGCAGCTCCTATCGGGATTTGTCGGCACATTCGGGCGGCTTTGCTGGTCTTGTTTTACCGGTGTCGAAATGTCTTGTAAACCGGGATTCCGAGACTGATCGGGTCTTCCTGGGAGAAGGTTTATCCTTCGTTGACCGTGAGAGCTTATAATGGGCTAAGTTGGGACACCCCTGCAGGGTATTATCTTTCGAAAGCCATGCCCGCGGTTATGAGGCAGATGGGAATTTGTTAATGTCCGGTTGTAGAGAACTTGTCACTTGACTTAATTAAAATACATCAACCGTGTGTGTAGCCGTGATGATCTCTTCTCGGCGGAGTCCGGGAAGTGAACACGGTTTGAGTTATGCATGAACGTAAGTAGTTTCAGGATCACTTGTTGATCATTTCTAGCTTCTCGACCGTTGCGTTGCTTCTCTTCTCGCTCTCATTTGCGTATGTTAGCCACCATATATGCTTAGTGCTTGCTGCAGCTCCACCTCATTACACCATCTTTTCCTATAAGCTTAAATAGTCTTGATCTCGCGAGTGTGAGATTGTTGAGTCCTCGTGACTCACAGATTCTACCAAAACAGTTGCAGGTGCCGACGATACCAGTGCAGATGACGCAACCGAGCTCAAGTGGGAGTTCGATGAGGAACGTGGTCGTTACTATGTTTCTTTTCCTGATGATCAGTAGTGGAGCCCAGTTGGGACGATCGGGGATCTAGCATTTGGGGTTATCTTATTTTCATTTGGATTTGACCGTAGTCGGTATATGTGTGGTTTTTGGTTGATGTATGAATTATATTTATGTATTGTGTGAAGTGGCGATTGTAAGCCAACTCTCGTTATCCCATTCTTGTTCATTACATGGGATTGTGTGAAGATGACCCTTCTTGCCACAAAACCACAATGCGGTTATGCCTCTAAGTCGTGCCTCGACACGTGGGAGATATAGCCGCATAGTGGGAGTTACAAGTTGGTAATCAGAGCCATCCCCGACTTAGGAGCCCCCTGTTTGATCGAATCGCTGGCGTTGTTGAGTCTAGAACAAAAATGTTTTGAGTCTTAGGATTATATATATCGGAGAGTAGGATTCTTTTTACTCCTCAGTCCCTTCGTCGCTCTGGTGAGGCCGCCTGACGTAGAAGTTTTGACTCTTCTCTCCTCAAATTTCACTAAAAAAAATTTAGGATCACGCGGGTATCTTAGAACCGTTCCGATGGTTTTGTGATGAGAACATTGTTCTTGGTGCCTCCTGACATTTAGGGGTTGTGGCAGTGTCCCGGGGAGTTGAGCTCTGAGGTGTTGTCGTCACAATTTTATCGTTGCAGTTCTGGAATACCTTAGTTTAGCCGAGATCGAAATCTCTTTTATGCAGTTGTTGGTGAGATCACCTCGACGCCACCTAGTACTGGGGCGGGAGTTCGGGAGTATTGCCATAACTAGTATAACGGATGCTTTTCGAAGGTTGAGGTACACGATTTCCGAAGGTTTCTTGGTTATGTGTTGACGGATGGATACAGCTGGATCTAGGGATTGCTAGTTTGGGTGATATATTTTGTGTCCCCTGTATCCCCAACACCAGATTGCATAACCAGAAAGTTTCGGGAGTTTATAAGTGGGAATTCAAGTAGCTCCTAGGATATCTTTCCGACAGACGCATGATATGATATTGGGGTTCGACGTCTAGTGGTTCGCCTTTCCACGGTTGGTTTTACAGTGGTCTCGTAGTTTCTTAAAGAGTCCTTGGCTATGCCGACACAGGGACGCTTCGTATGTCATGTGCACTGCCTTGTACATGATGGTGTTGTACGATCGAGCCCGTGTGGGCCCCACCACGAAAACTTCGGACGAAATCTATATCATATGTTTGTTCCGGCTTATTCTGCAAGCCAATACTTTGTTTTGTTTTGAATTGTGGTATTCGAGTTGCTTCGAAGTCAAATGTTGATTCCATACCTTTTTCTAAGTGGCTTCTCAACTTAATGGAAGTGTGATGATTTACTATGGAATTCATTCGTTCATCCTCGTTCGAATGTTTATTGTGAAGACTATATGTTGCAATTTCTATCCGTTGATTCAACTTGTCTATTTGTCTATCAAGATGCTAACGGATGTCACCCTCTTCAGGATGGCTCCGCCAACGCGTCAGAATCCGGAACGCAATGAAGGGAGTCAGGCGAACCCTCCGCCACCACCTCCGCCTCCGGAGGCATGGCAAGCTATCATGGCAGCCACCAACGCCAATGCTCAAATGATTCTGCAACTCTTGCAAGAACGAACCCAAGGGCAAGGAAATCAAGGCCAAGGCAACAATCAGCTTCACTTCGCTACCCTCAACAGTTTCTCTCAAATCAGCCCAAGTCTTTCAGCTACTGTGCCGAGGCCACAGATGCCGATGATTGGCTCGTGGACATCAACAAGCATTTTGAATGTAGCAATGTCAGGCCTGAGGACTATGTCAAGTTTGCTTCTTTTCAGCTCAAGGACCAAGCTGCTGATTGGTATCAACAGTACAAAGATTCCAGAGGAGGTCGTGCGATCACTTGGACCGACTTCTGTCGAGACTTCAAAGCGCACCACATTCCACAAAGTGTTGTTGAGAGCAAGCGTGAGGAGTTCCGCAATCTCAAGCAAGGCAACATGTCTGTGTATCAATTCAACATCCAGTTTCAGAAACTTGCTCGCTTCGCTAAACAAGACGTTCCTGATGAAAAGAGCTTGATCTATCACTTCAGAGGTGGCCTTAGAGAGGATCTGCAGTTAGCTCTCGTTCTTATTGAGCCTACTCAGTTTGATCAACTCTATAACATGGCACTGAAGCAAGAGGCTGCTCAGCTCAAGTGTGAGGCTTCTAAGAAGAGAGTCAGGGATGCAGTTCAGTCTTCTTCTTCCTCACTAGTGGCTGCTAAGCAACAGAAGTTCTGGTTGCCTCCTCCTCCTCCTCCGTTTCGCCAGCCTTACCAGCAGAAGAACAAAGGTGGCCATGGATCTTCCCACTCTTCCAACTCTGGCTATCAGAACAAGTCTCAGAATCAAGCTCCAAAGTCGAATGCTCCTTATCATCGCCTACTCTCAGAGGTGACTTGCAACAAGTGTCAGCAGAAAGGTCACTATGCTAACAAGTGCTTCAACCAAAGGCGCCTTCCGCCTCCTCCTCCTGTGAGATCTTCCAGCAATGCAGTGGTCAAGCATAATCCCAAGTCTGCAAAGGTGAACATGATGAATGCAGCTCAAGCGGAGGAATCTACTAATGTGATAATGGGTAATCTCTCAGTTAATGATATTCCTGCAAAAGTCTTATTTGATACTGGTGCATCTCTTTCTTTCATTTCAAGACCTTTTGTTGCCAAGCATGAGTTTGTGACGGAAAAGATTCCTATCCCGTTGAAGATTGTGTCCCCGGGTAAGCAAATGACATATAATTGTGTCCCGGATGTTTCCATCAAGATGGGGAACTATAAATTTCTGTCTAAACCAATTGTTCTTGGTGACTCGGATATTGATCTTATTTTCGGGATGGACTGGCTTTCTAAGCACAAGGCTCAACTTGATTGTGCTGCCAGGGAAATTCAATTGACACACTCTTCTGAGGATGTTATCATTTATGCCGCTCGTGATGAAACCATTCGGTTATTTTCTCTCAATGAGAAGGGCGAATTGAATGCTATTTCTCAGATTCCAGTCGTTTGTGAGTACCAAGATGTCTTTCCAGAAGAGCTTTCGGGTATGCCTCCTCACCGGCCAGTTGAGTTCGTTATCGATCTTGAGCCCGGCACTGAACCCGTTTGCAAGCGTCCTTACAAGCTTGGACCCAAGGAGCTGAAGGAATTGAAGAAGCAGCTCGATGAACAAGAGCGTCTGGGTTTGATCAGACCGAGTTCATCTCCGTGGGGTTGTGGTGTTCTTTTTGTCCAGAAGAAGGATGGCACGGACCGACTTTGTGTCGACTACCGTCCATTGAACAAGAAGACAATCAAGAACAAGTATCCACTTCCCAACATCAATGAGCTATTCGAGCAACTTAAAGGTGCTAAAGTATTCTCCAAGCTTGACCTTCGTATGGGTTATCATCAGATTCACATTCGTGAAGAAGATATTCCCAAGACAGCATTCAGAACAAGCTTTGGTTCTCATGAATATACTGTCATGTCTTTCGGCCTTGTCAATGCTCCTCCAACATTCTCTCGGATGATGAATTTCATCTTCAACCCCTATACCAATGAATTCGTGCTGGTGTATCTCGATGATATATTGGTCTTCTCCAAGAATAAGAAGGATCATGCCAAACATTTGCGATTGCTGCTCGACAAGCTCAGAGAGTATCAATTTTATGCGAAGTTTTCCAAATGTGAGTTTTGGCTAGATGAAGTTCTTTACCTTGGTCATATCATCTCTGCCAAGGGCATCGCTGTTAATCTCGAGAAGGTGTCCGCAATTGTGAATTGGGAACCTCCTCAGAATGTCAAGCAGCTCCGCAGTTTTCTTGGTCTTGCAAGCTATTGCCGAATATTCGTTGAGAATTTCTCTAAGATTGCAAAGCCTCTTTCCAACCTCCTCCAGAAGCATGTGAAGTATGTCTGGTCTCCTGAGTGTGACGTTGCTTTCAACACTCTCAAAGAGAAACTCGTCACAGCTCCTGTCTTAACTCCTCCTGACGAATCCAAGTCATTCGAAGTTTTTTGTGATGCTTCTCTTCAAGGTCTCGGTGCTGTGTTAATGCAAGAGAAGAAAGTTGTGGCCTATACCTCTCGTCAGTTGAAGCCCAACAAAAAGAACTACCCCACTCACGATCTTGAGTTGGCGGCAGTTGTCCATGCATTAATAACTTGGAGACATCTCTTGTTGGGAAGACAAGTGGACATATTCACCGATCACAAGAGTCTCAAGTACATCTTCACTCAGCCCAACCTCAACCTCAGGCAAACTCGATGGGTCGAAATGATTCAAGAGTACAATCCGAGTATTGAGTATACTCCAGGCAAAGCCAATGTCATTGCAGATGCTTTGCGCAGGAAGGCTTATTGCAATAGCTTAATTCTCAAGCCATTCCAACCGAATCTTTGTGAAGCTTTCCGCAAGCTGAATCTCCAAGTTGTTCCTCAAGGCTTTCTTGCCAACCTCATAGTCTCTCCTACTTTGGAAGATCAAATTCGTGAGGCGCAACTCCTGGATACCATGGTGAAGAAGGTGAAACGTGGTATCGACAAGGGTCTTTCCAAATACAAGTGCTATCGCATTGATGATAGAGACACTTTATTCTTTGAGGACCGGATTGTGGTTCCTAAAGGTGATCCAAGGAAAGTCATTATGAACGAGGCGCACAATTCTCTTCTTTCCATTCATCCTGGAAGTACGAAGATGTACCATGACCTCAAGCAGTCGTATTGGTGGACTCGAATGAAGCGAGAAATCACTCAATTCGTGAATGAATGTGATGTCTGTCGAAGAGTGAAAGCAGAACACCAACGACCAGCTGGTCTCCTCCAACCTCTTGCTATCCCAGAATGGAAGTTTGATCATATCGAAATGGACTTCGTGACTGGATTTCCAAAGTCCAAGCGTGGAAATGATGCTATCTTCGTTGTCATCGACAAGCTTTCTAAAGTGGCTCATTTCCTTCCAATCAAAGAATCTATCACAGCAGCTCAGTTGGCAGAGCTATACACCTCCAGGATTGTCTCCTTGCACGGCATTCCACAATTGATTTCTTCAGATCGTGGAAGCATCTTCACTTCTAAGTTCTGGGACTCATTCCAGAAGGCCATGGGCACCAACATTTGCTTCAGCACAGCTTTCCACCCTCAAACTAGTGGCCAAGTCGAGCGAGTCAATCAAATCCTTGAAGATATGCTCAGGGCTTGTGTCATTTCCTTTGGCATGAAATGGGAAGATTGTCTTCCATATGCCGAATTCTCCTGCAACAACAGCTTCCAAGCGAGTTCGGGTAAGGCCACATTCGAGATTCTCTATGGCAGAAAGTGTCGTACTCCTCCAATTGGTCAGAGACTGGTGAACGCCAACTTCTTGGCAATGACTTAATCACAAAGGCTGAAGAAATGTGTAAAGTCATTCGTGAAAATCTCAAAGCCGCGCAATCGCGCCAGAAGAGTTACTATGATAGTAAGCACCGTGATGTGGCTTTCGAGATCGGAGACCATGTCTACCTCCGCGTCTCTCCAATGAAAGGCACTCATCGCTTCGGTATCAAAGGGAAGCTTGCCCCTAGATACGTGGGTCCTTTCAAGATCATTGGCAAAAGAGGCGACCTCGCCTATCAACTTGAGCTTCCTTCCAACTTCGCGAACGTGCACGATGTGTTCCACGTGTCACAGCTTCGCAAGTGCTTCAAGACTCCTGAGCGCACCATCAACTTCGAAGAGATTGACCTCCAAGAAGATCTGTCTTATCATGAGCACCCCGTTGCTATTCTTGAAGAAACTGAGCGCAAGACTCGCAACAAGTCTATCAAATTCCTGAAAGTGAAGTGGTCGCACCATTCCGACCGAGAAGCCACCTGGGAACGCGAGGTCCACCTCCGTTCCAAATATCCGGAGTTCTTTCAGTCCTAGATCTCGGGACGAGATCCTCTCGTAGTGGTGGAGTGTTTTAACACCCCGGATGTAACTTTCCATATTTGTAACTCCAACTCTTGCCATTTTCGGCTATGTGTTATGATATTCCCTTCGTGGTCGGGTTTTGTTTTTCGTTTTGCATTGTGTTCATGTCATGCATCCATATCATGTCATCATGTGCATTGCATTTGCATACGAGTTCGTCTAATGCATCCGAGCATTTTCCCCGTTGCCGTTTTGCAATCCGGCACTCCCACGCGCACCGGCGCGTCCCTCTTGTTTCTTTTCATGAGCGGGTGTTAAAAGTTCTCGGAATGGACCGAGTCTTGTCAAGTGGCCTTGGTATACCACCGGTAGACCACCTGTCAAGTTTCGTTCCATTTGGAGGTCGTTTGGTACTCCAACGGTTAATCGGGTAACCGCAAAGTCCTTTTGTGTGTTGCAGCAAAACCCCCCTCCAAACAGCCCAAAACTCATCTAAGTCACTTCCATGCTCTAGGTTGTTTGACCACGATCGTGTGGGCGAAAACGGCACTCCTTTTGGAGTCTCCTAGCTCCCTCTACCTATAAAACTCCTCCCCCTCTCCGAAATTCCGGATCCCCGAAACCCTAGCTCCTTCCTCCGCGCCGCCGGACGTGTCCGCCGCCGGCCGGACGAAACCCGCCGCCGCCTCCAGCCACCCACGCCGTGCCACGTGGCCCCGGCCACCGCGCGCGCACGCGGCCCGGCGAGGCCCGCGTCAGGCCCCCCCGAGCCCGAGGCTCCCCCGCCCCGCGCGCCTCCTTCTTCCTCCTCCGCCGAAGCCCGGCGCCGCCCCGCGCCAAGCCGCTGACCCCGCCGCCGTTCGCCGGTGTTGCCGCGCCCGAGCCCGTCTCCGTCCCATCCGCCTCCATCTCCGTCGTCCCGCACCATGGCGAGCTCCGCGCCCGTCCCCGAGCCCCGACGTCGTCGGCGCGTCCTCCTCCCTCTCCCTCCGCCCGAGCTCCGGCGAGAGCCCCAAGCTCCGGTCGCCGCGGCCTCTTCCCCGGCGAGCTCGTGAGCTCCCGATCCGATCTGAAAATCGCTACGGTTGACTTCTCTTCTCCCTCCCGAAATATTCCAAGTCCCGTAATATTTGCATTATATTCCCATGTTCATCGCATCATAACTCTCTGCATATAGCTCCGTTTCGTGCGTGTAATATATAGAAATGTTTGCCTCGAGATGCTCTTCATTTTGTTCCATTGCACTATGTTCATTTGAGTCCATCTTGATGCCCAAATCTCTGGTGCAGGAGTGCTAGTTGCTCTGATCTGCTGTTACTTATCAGATCTTGGTGATTTGTTATTTTTGTTGCTATTGATGTGTGCATCTTATGGGCATGAGTTCTACATGTGTTTTGATGTATGCCATGCCATCTTTATAGAGGTGTATGCTATGTATTTTTGTGATCTCTGTGGTGACTAGCACAAGCATGCAAACTAGGCTTCGTGATGTTTCTGATTTCAGGGACTATAAATTAGTCTGTGCCTGCTGTTATTTTATTTCTATGTATCCATGTGGCTACAGAGAGATCCATGCTCCTTTTGAAGATGTTCAGTAAGGATGTTTCGTAGATATGGTTATGCTCTATCCATTCATGCCTCTGTTTGCAATTATGGAGTACCCTAGCATGACTCAATCTTGCTCTACTTTTGCTATAAAATGTTCCTGACAGATTGTTTACGTATTATTGAATTTTGCCAAGGTTCTTGTAGTTGTTTCATACATGCTATGAACTTGCTATTGCAATGGATAGCTTTATAAATATGCCATCTTGCTGTAGGTATGCTTGTTTTGTCATGTATTTCTTTTTGCTGAGTGCATCAAGCTCACAAAGATGCCCTCATAATGTCTGTTTCTGCCATGCTCTGTTTTCTGCTAAGTCTGAAACCTGTTAACGAAACTTGCTATGTTTACATGGTTGCCATCATATCTTCTGATCCTTTTTGGCTTCTGGTCAGTAAGGGACTTTTGTTCTATGAATTTAGTAGATTCATTTCATGCCTTGTTATGCCATGTTAAGTTCCGGTACCATATGTTTTTCTTGCTCTGAACATTGCTACGCGATGCTGTTTCTGCCATGTCCAGTAATTTCACCAAGTCTGTGAACCTGATATCTTTTGCACTTTTGCCATGCTTGTTTGAACCTGCTGTGGTGTGATCTAGCCGTAGCTCAGTGTTCATCTTTTGTCAAGCATCTCCTGTAGATTTCTGCCATATGCTTTGTTGCTATGTTGGAGTGCTGTAGCATAGTTTCTTGATGTATTCTATGTGCTATCATGTTGTTAATCGCAGATTCGTGTCATTCTTGTTTTGCTTCCCATTTGCAAACCGTGCATCCGTTTCCGGTGATCTTTATATCGATATCGACCGAAATCATCTCACCTTTCCATTAGCATACTTGGTTTGCCAAGTTACTGCCTTGTTCATCATTTTTCTTCCGGAGCACGCATACGCATCGCATACCACATCTCGCATATCATACATGTTTTGCATCATGTTGCTTGTGCATTTCCCGTGATTGATTGTGGTTCCATTGCTTGTGTTCTTGCTGTGGGTAGAGCCGGGAGACGAGTTTGTGAACGAGGAACCTGTTGAGTATGCTTACGAGGATCAAGCTTTCGACAACTCTGAGAACCTTGCAGGCAAGATGACCACACCCTCGAAATCACTTCTATCTTTGCTTTGCTAGTTGTTCGTTCTATTGCCATGCTGTGCTACCTACCACTTGCTATATCATGCCTCCCATTTTTCCATGTCAAGCCTCTAACCATCCTTTCCGAGCAAACCGTTGTTTGGCTAAGTTGTCGCTTTTGCTCAGCCCCTTCTTATAGCGTTGCTAGTTGCAGGTGAAGTTGAACTTGGTTCCATGTCGGAACATGGATATTTTGGGATATCACAATATCTCTTATTTAATTAATGCATCTATATATTTGGTAAAGGGTGGAAGGCTCGGCCTTATGCCTGGTGTTTTGTTCCACTCTTGCCGCCCTAGTTTCCGTCATACCGGTATTATGTTCCTTGAGTTGGCGTTCCTTACGCGGTTGGGTGATTTATGGGACCCCTTGACAGTTTGCCTTGAATAAAACTCCTCCAGCAAGGCCCTACCTTGGTTTTACCATTTGCCACCTAAGCCTTTTCCCTTGGGTTTTCGCGAGCCCGAGGGTCATCTTTATTTAAACCCCCGAGCCAGTGTTCCTCTGAGTGCTGGTCCAAACTAGAGCCACTTGCAGCGCCACCTCGGGGAAACTCGAGGGCTGGTTTTAGTTGTACGTAGTGTTCATCCGGTGTGCCCTGAGAACGAGATATGTGCAGCTCCTATCGAGATTTGTCGGCACATTCGGGCGGCTTTGCTGGTCTTGTTTTACCATTGTCGAAATGTCTTGTAAACCGGGATTCCGAGACTGATCGGGTCTTCCTGGGAGAAGGTTTATCCTTCATTGACCGTGAGAGCTTATAATGGGCTAAGTTGGGACACCCCTGCAGGGTATTATCTTTCGAAAGCCGTGCCCGCGGTTATGAGGCAGATGGGAATTTGTTAATGTCCGGTTGTAGAGAACTTGTCACTTGACTTAATTAAAATACATCAACCGTGTGTGTAGCCATGATGGTCTCTTCTCGGCAGAGTCCGGGAAGTGAACACGGTTTGAGTTATGCATGAACGTAAGTAGTTTCAGGATCACTTGTTGATCATTTCTAGTTTCTCGACCGTTGCGTTGCTTCTCTTCTCGCTCTCATTTGCGTATGTTAGCCACCATATATGCTTAGTGCTTGCTGCAGCTCCACCTCATTACACCATCTTTTCCTATAAGCTTAAATAGTCTTGATCTCGCGGGTGTGAGATTGCTGAGTCCTCGTGACTCACAGATTCTACCAAAACAGTTGCAGGTGCCGATGATGCTAGTGCAGATGACGCAACCGAGCTCAAGTGGGAGTTTGATGAGGAACGTGGTTGTTACTATGTTTCTTTTCCTGATGATCAGTAGTTGGGACGATCGGGGATCTAGCATTTGGGGTTATCTTATTTTCATTTGGATTTGACCGTAGTCGGTCTATGTGTGGTTTTTGGTTGATGTATGAACTATAATTATGTATTGTGTGAAGTGGCGATTGTAAGCCAACTCTCGTTATCCCATTCTTGTTCATTACATGGGATTGTGTGAAGATGACCCTTCTTGCAACAAAACCACAATGCGGTTATGCCTCTAAGTCGTGCCTCGACACGTGGGAGATATAGCCGCATAGTGGGCGTTACAATGGTGTCAGAGTTCTCAAGCTCAAGGGTGGCGGCCTTGCTGGTTGATACGTCCATTTCGCATCATGCTTTTATATCGATACTTATTGCATTATGGGATGTTATTACACATTATGTCACAATACTTATGCCTATTCTCTCTTATTTTACAACGTTTACATGAAGAGGGAGAATGCCGGCAGCTGGAATTCTGGGCTGGAAAAGGAGCAAATATTAGAGACCTATTCTGCACAACTCCAAAAGTCCTGAAACTTCACGGAGGTACGTTTTGGAATGAATAAAAAATACTAGAGAAAGAATCAACCATAGGGGGCCCACACCCTGGCCACCAGGGTGGGGGCGCGCCCTACCCCCTGGGTGCACCCCCTGCCTCGTGGGCCCCCTGGCAGGCCTCCGATGCCCATCTTCTGCTATATGAGGTCTTTTACCCTGGAAAAAATCATAAGCAAGCTTTCGGGATGAAACACAGCCGCCACGAGGCGGAACCTTGGCGTAACCAATCTAGGGCGCCGGCGGAGCTGTTCTGCCGGGGAAACATCCCTCTGGGAGGGGGAAATCATCGCCATCGTCATCATCAACGATCCTCTCATCGGTTGGGGGTCAATCTCCATCAACATCTTCACCAGCACCATCTCCTCTCAAACCCTAGTTCATCTCTTGTATCCAATCTTTGTCCCAAAGCCGCAGATTGGTACATGTGGGTTGCTAGTAGTGTTGATTACTCCTTGTAGTTGATGCTAGTTGGTTTATTTGGTGGAAAATCATATGTTCAGATCCTTTATGCATATTAATACCTCTCTGATTATGAACATGAATATGATTTGTGAGTAGTTACGTTTGTTCCTGAGGCCATGGGAGAAGTCTTGCTATAAGTAGTCATGTGAATTTGCTATTCGTTCGATATTTTGATGAGATGTATGTTGTCTCTCCTCTAGTGGTGTTATGTGAACGTCGACTACATGACACTTCACCATTGTTTGGGCCTAGAGGAAGGCATTGGGAAGTAATAAGTAGATGATGGGTTGCTAGAGTGACAGAAGCTTAAACCCTAGTTTATGAGTTGCTTCATAAGGGGCTGATTTGGATCCATATGTTTCATGCTATGGTTAGGTTTACCTTAATACTTCTCTTGTAGTTGCGGATGCTTGCAATAGGGTTTAATCATAAGTGGGATGCTTGTCCAAGAAACGGCAGTACCCAAGCACCAGTCCACCCACATACCAAATTATCAAAGTAACGAACGCGAATCATATGAGCGTGATGAAAACTCGCTTGACGATAATTCCCATGTGTCCTCGGGAGCGTTTTCCTTCATATAAGAGTTTGTTCAGGCTTGTACTTTGCTACAAAAAGGATTGGGCCATCTTGCTGCACTTTATTTACTTTCATTACTTTTTACCCGTGACAAATTACCTTATCACAAAACTATCTATTACCGATAATTTCAGTGCTTGCAGAGAATACCTTAGTGAAAACCGCTTGTCATTTCCTTCTACTCCTCGTTGGGTTCAACACTCTTACTTATCGAAAGGACTACGATATATCCCCTATACTTGTGGGTCATCAAGACTCTTTTCTGGCACCGTTGCCGGGGAGTGAAGCGCCTTTGGTAGGTGGAATTTGTTAAGGAAAAATTTATATAGTGTGCTAAAATTTACTGTCACTTGTTACTATGGAACATAATCCTTTGAGGGGCTTGTTCGGGGTATCTTCACCCCGACCAGTAGAGCAAAGAGTTGCTCCTCAACCTACTGAACCTACTGAAAATGTTTACTTTGAAATTCCTTCGGGTATGATAGAGAAACTGCTAGCTAATCCTTTCACAGGTGATGGAACATTACATCCCGATTTGCACCTAATCTATGTGGATGAAGTTTGTGGATTATTTAAGCTTGCAGGTATGCCCGAGGATGTTATCAAGAAGAAGGTCTTCCCTTTATCTTTGAAGGGAAAGGCATTGACATGGTTTAGGCTATGTGATGATATGGGATGATGGAACTACAACCGATTGAAATTGGAATATCATCAGAAGTTTTATCCTATGCATCTTGTTCATCATGATCATAATTATATATATAATTTTTGGCCTCGCGAGCATCGCTCAAGCTTGGGGGAGGCTTAAGTAAATGTTATATTCATGCCCCAATCATGAGCTCTCAAGAGAAATTATTATTCAAAAATTTTATGCTCGGCTTTCTCTCAATAATCGCTCCATGCTCGATACTTCTTGTACTGGCTCTTTTATGATGAAGACTATTGAATTCAAATGGGATTTATTGGAAAGAATTAAACCCAACTCTGAAGATTGGGATCTCGACGAAGGTAAGGAGTCAGGTATAACACCTAAGTTTGATTGTGTTAAATCTTTTACGGACACTGTTGAGGATATAGACCTTAGAGTCACCCACCAGGAGGGGCCGGGTTACTCATATGGTCATTGCCAGAAGCCCGGCGCTAAGCTTAAAGACGATGGGCCAGAGATGGGCTTAAGACCCGGATACGGCTTAAGGCCCGTAGTTGCAATCATTATCCTGGTAGAACTTGTAGTGTAAGGAAAGAATAGTTGAGAGTCCGAGCCGGACACTCTTATGAGCCGGCCGGGACTCTGAGAGCCGCTGGGCGTCAACCTTTCTATATAAAGGGACGACCCGGCGGCGGTTCAGGAGAAGAAAGATCTCGTCGAGAGTCAGGCATAGCAGTTAAGCTCCCTAGTCATCGAAACCCTAATCAATACCACCTCAAACTGGACGTAGGCTTTTACCTTCACCGTAAGGGGCCGAACCAGTATAAACCCTCGTGTTCCTTGTCCCGATTAACCACTTCAAGCTTCCTAGTTGCGATGGCTCTACGACTAAGTCCTAACTCGAGGACATCTGCCGTGACAATTCCACGACAGTTGGCGCCCACCGTGGGGCTGGCGCACGGTGGATTTGAGTTCTTGAAGGGCAGCTTCGAAGGGCTCAAGGGATACGCTGTGGGCCGGATGACCAAGAGTCGTCGCGGCAAGCTCTACATCGACGATGCAAACTGGGGCCCCGACGCCGGCTCAATTGAGTACGGGTACCGGGTCCCCTTCGGCGGAATTCATGTTTTCATTGGCAAGATTGGTGAGCCGGGCCCTGAGCCGGATCTCTGCGCCGATCTCATCGAGACGGCTCAGCGTGCACGACCCGCCCAGGGCCGGCCTGCCGTAAGGCATGCTTTTGTGGGATGTATCCATGGAGGGCTCTCTGATCAATCTGGATCTGGTGATGAGACGGCCGCCGGCTCTGACGGCGAGTCGTCCACCGATGAGTCGAATTCGTTGTATCAACTTCAAGATGGCAGGCTCATGGGTTGTTCCGATGGTGACAGTATTCCGGACCTGTTTGAGCCGCCAAGCCGGGTTGGAATCTTCATGGCCGGTGCGCAGCCTGTTCAGAACCCTGCTGCTGGAGCGGGAAACCCGTTGCCTTCACCGGCTCAGGTGCTAATGGATCTCACGGACAAGATGACGGCCCTGTTAACCGCCACGGTTGACCTGGCGGATCAAGCCCAGCATGATGCGGAGGTGGCACAGTTAAAATTGGATCTAGTGAAAGCTAAGGAGGATCTGGCAGCAAAAGGGATTAGGATGGCTACGGAGAGGGCGGCTCTCGATGCCCAAACCTAGTTGATTCAAGCGCAGTCCTTCCGGCTCACGATGGATCAAAATGCGTCCAATGAGGTCCTGAGAAGGAGGCATCAAAAGGCCCAGTCTCAACTCCCTCCGGTTTACGATCCACGAAACCTCTTCAACACACCAGGTGCAGGGTCTAGTAACCCGCCAGGGGTCATAGTGCCCGGGTCTGGGACCCCTATTCAGCCACAAGTGATGGGGCCTCCCCAGGTGCCCCCTGCCCCGCCTCAGTACGTGCCAATACCATCGGGTCATTATAATAACCCGCTGGAGAACATGGTCGCCGCGGCAGCACGGCTGGCGGCTCTCCCAGTCGACGGCGACTCTCCAACGGCTATTGAAACCCGCCGGGTCAGGGAACTCCTTCAGACAGCATTGGCGCAGCAAGAGGCGTACTCCTACAGCCGGGACAGGATCCACTCGACCCCTTGTCCAGGCCGGAGCCCAAGTTACAGCAGACACATGGTCTCAGCGACCGGCTCAAGTAACGTCCGACGCCATGACCCGCCCCCTGGCCATGGCCCGGCTCATAATGGAGCCTTTCACGCAGCAGACCAAGACAGAGCGCGGCAAGAGGCGGAGCAGGTGCCTCGGTTGACGGCTTACCAGACTCCCCCGGCTTATCCGACGACGTCCGTCGATGTGGGTATCCCTACAAGGACTGGTGGTGTCCCTTGCTTAGTGCCAGCTATCCGCAATGAACGTCTACCCAAGGACTTCAAAGGCCCTAGGAAGGTGCCCAATTACACAGCTGACTTACAACCCGTGGCCTGGATCGAGAGTTACGAGATGGCCATGGAACTACTGGAGGTCAGTGAGGCGGCAATGGCCAAGTACTTCACCATGATGTTGGATGGGACTGCCCGCACTTGGTTGAAAGGGCTACCACCGAATTCCATCGGGTCTTGGGCTGAGCTGAAAACCCGGTTCATCCAAAACTTCAAGGATACCTGTAGGCAGTCTATGTCAATTGTGGATTTGACTAACTGTAAGCAGCAGGAGGGTGAATCCACGACACATTGGGTTCGCCGGGTCAAGGAGATCATACATTCATCAGATAAGATGGATGCCGGCTCTGCGGTCTTAATGTTGGAGCAGAATTGTTGTTTCGTGCCCCTGAAGATGAAACTCGGGCGGCTTAAGCGAGACTGCAATGACATGGGTACACTAATGGCGGCTCTTGTCAAGTACGCCGATTCTGATGGTACCAAGGATCCCCCTTCAGATGATGAAAAGGCAGGGAAGGGAAAGAAGAATGGCAATGGCAAGGGTCTTCAGCATAACCCGGGTAACCAAGGAGGAGGCAAGCGCAAGGCCGATGGCAGCCTAGAGTTTGTAGCCAACGCCAGCTCACAAGGTAATAACCTGCGACGCAAGGGGAGGCCCCCTCCCCGAGGCGGCGGGTCAGGCCCGATGCTGGAGCAACTGTTGAATGAGCCTTGTCCCAGGCATGGCTCTAGAGAGAAGCCAGCGACTCATCTATGGAAGAATTGTGCGATCATGAAAGCCTTTAAGAATTACAACGGTCCGGGCGGCGGCTCAGGCGCCGGCGGCTTTCATGGCCCGGGCGGCGGCTCAAATTCTGGTCCTCAGAACGGTCAAGGGGGCTTTAGTCAACAGTCTGGCCAGGGTCATCAATAGCAGCAGGGGAGTTATCAGACCAATCCAAAGCAGCTTAGCGGTGGACAATATCATGTGTTTACTACCAGTCTGGGCAAGCGAGATCAGAAGCTTCATAAGAGGGCTGTGAATGCTGTTGAGCCGGCGGTTCCACGCTACTTGCGGTGGTCTGAGCAGCCTATAGTGTGGAGTAGGGAGGATCACCCTCCCCGGGTGGATAATCCGGGTCACTTGGCCCTGGTGGTGGCTCCGCAGGTGGGAGGATATAAGTTCACTAAGGTGCTCATGGATGGAGGCAGCAGCATCAACATCCTCTATTATGAGACATAACGTCGTATGGGGTTGATTGATAAGAACCTCAGCCAGTCCAACACTATTTTCCACGGTGTGGTACCTGGTAAGTTGGCTTATCCAATCGGCAAGATTGAGTTGGAAATGGCCTTTGGAGATGAGAACAACTACAGGCTGGAGAAATTGACCTTTGAGGTGGTCAAGATAAGAAGTCCATACCATGCTATATTCGGACGGCCGGCTTATGCCAAGTTCATGGCACGACCGTGTTATGTGTAATTACAGCTCAAGATGCCGGGTCACAATGGGACCATTACGGTTCATGGCAGCCGGAAAGTGGCTCTGGAGTGTGAGGAAGGTGATGCGGCTTATACAGAATCTGTCTGTGCAACAGAGGAGTTGAAGTTTTACAAAGACAATGTTGACCCAACAGATATGACCTCTCTGAAAAAGCCGACTACGGAGAATGAGCCGGCGAGGAAATTTAAGTCGGCCGATGAAACTAAGCTTGTTGATTTTGTTCCAGGAGATTCATCTCAATAGTTTAGCATCAGTGCCAATCTGGATCCAAAATAGGAAAGCGCGCTCATCGAGTTCATCCGTGAGAATAGGGACATCTTCGCATGGAAACCTTCTGACATGCCAAGTGTACCTAGAGAACTCGCTGAGCACACTCTCAATGTTGATCCGAAATTTAAGCCGGTCAGGCAGTTCCTTCGGCGGTTTAATGAATAGAGGCGGAAAGCTATTGGTGAAGAGGTGGCCCGGCTCCTGGCGGCCGGGTTTATTGTTGAAGTCTTCCACCCAGAATGGTTAGCTAACCCGGTGCTCGTACTCAAGAAGAACAGCACTTGGCGGATGTGTGTGGACTACACGGACTTAAACAAGGCGTGTCCGACTGATCCTTTTGCCCTTCCCCATATTGATCAAATTATTGATGCTACGGCAGGTTGTGCGCGCTTAAGTTTCTTGGATGCTTATTCCGGATATCATCAGATTAAAATGGCAGTTAAGGACCAGGAGAAGACGACGTTCATCACTCCCTTTGGAGCCTTCTGCTATGTGTCTATGCCCTTTGGACTCAAGTGTGCACAGGCGACTTATCAGCGTTGTGTGCAGAACTGTCTTCATAACCAGATTGGGCGCAATGTTTATGATTATGTGGACGATATTGTGGTTAAATCTATAAAGGAGGAAACCCTGATAGATGATTTAAGGGAAACCTTTGATAATCTCCGGGTCTACAAGATGATGCTTAACCCGGACAAGCGTGTTTTTGGTGTTCCTGCAGGCAAACTCTTGGGTTTTTTGGTTTCTGACAGAGGCATTGAAGCTAACCCGGAGAAGATCAAGGCCATCACCTCCCTGGCTAAGCCGGCGTGTGTAAATGACGTTCAGCGTTTGGCGGGTCGCATCGCTGCCTTAAGCCGGTTCATAAGCCGTTTGGGTGAGAAGGCCATGCCATTATATCAGTTGATGAAGAAAACTGATAACTTTGTCTGGAATGATGCAGCTAATACTGCCTTTGAGGATTTGAAGAAGCAGCTGGCAGAGCCTCCAGTCCTTGCTGCTCCGGTTGATAAGGAGCCCTTATTGTTATACGTGGCTGCGAACACAGGAGCCGTCAGTGTGGCTATGGTGGTGGAGCGCAAGGAAGAGGGTAAGGAGCATCCGGTTCAGCGGCCGATTTATTATGTCAGCGAAGTGCTCATCGAGTCCAAACAGCGGTATCCGCATTGGCAGAAGCTTGTTTACGGTGTTTTCATGGTGAGCCGGAAACTTAAGCATTATTTACAGGGTCATCCCATCACTGTGGTCAGTTCTGCCCCTCTTGGTGATATCATTCAAAACAGAGAGGCCACAGGGAGAGTGGCTAAGTGGGCTATAGAGCTTGGACCTCATGGTCTGAAATACGTGCCACGCACTGCTGTTAAGTCTCAGGCCTTGGTGGATTTCATCAACGATTGGACAGAGTCACAAGTGCCCGAGCAAAAGCCGGATAAATACTGGACTATACACTTTGATGGGTCCAGGCAGTTGGAGGGCTCGGGGGCTGGAGTTGTATTGGCTTCCCCTAAAGGTGACAAGTTCCATTATGTGCTACAGTTGATGTTTCCTTGCACTAACAATGCGGCTGAGTACGAGGCCTTGCTCCACGGTCTTCGGATGGCTAAGGAGATGAGCTTGAGCCGGGTAAGGTGTTTCGGTGACTCAGACTTGGTGGCTCAACAAGTATCAGGCAAGTGGGACTCTAAGGACCCTCTCATGGCGGCTTACCGCCGCGAAGTTGATGCCATTGCTGGGCACTTTCAGGGCTAGCAAGTAGAGCACATTGATCGCAGGAAGAACGAGGCGGCTGATGATCTAAGCCGGCTAGGCTCTCAGCGAAAGCCGGTGCCGCCTAATATTTTTCCTGGATGTCCTGTATAGTCCTTCTGTTAAGCTGCCTACAGAGGAAGACTTGGCTGTCCCTGACCCGGAGGCGCGACTGGTGGCGGCTCTCCACATCATACCGGACTGGACAATGCCCTATTTGGCTTACATGACCCGGGGTGAGTTGCCTGAGGATGACACTTTGGCCAGGCAAATAACCCGGCGGGCTAAGTCAATGATTGTTATCAATGGCGAGTTGCATCACCGCAGTGTTACAGGAGCATTTCAGCGTTGTGTCTCCTCTGAGGAAGGTCAAGAGATCTTGCGTGAGATTCATGAAGGGGATTGTGGGCATCACGCCAGCTCAAAGTCTCTTATGGCCAAGGCCTTTCGCCATGGTTTTTATTGGCTGACGGCTCATGCTGATGCGGAGGACTTGGTCAGTAAATGTGATGGTTGCCAAAGGTTCTCGCGACGGGCTCATGTGCCGGCTCAGGAGTTGAGGATGATCCCAATTACTTGGCCCTTTGCGGTCTGGCGGCTTGATATGGTTGGGCCTTTTAAAAGGTCCAAGGATAAGAAGACCCACCTCTTGGTGGCAGTTGACAAATTCACAAAGTGGGTGGAAGCTGAGCCAGTTAGCAAGTGCGATGCAGCCACGGTGGTTCAATTCATGAAAAAGGTGATTTTTCGCTTTGGCTTTCCGCACAGCATTATCACTGACAATGGCACCAATCTATCCAAAGGCGCCATGGAAGAGTTTTGTCAACGAGAACATATCCGACTTGATGTTTCCTCAATTGCTCATCCTCAATCCAATGGTCAAGCTGAGAGAGCTAATCAGGAGATTCCGAAGGGCATCAAGCCCCGGCTTTTGGTCCCTTTGCAACGGACGCCGGGTTGTTGGGTGGAGGAGTTGCCCTCCGTGTTATGGAGCATCAACACTACTCCTAACAGGTCTACAGGTTTCACGCCTTTCTTCATGGTTTATGGGGCAGAAGCAGTTCTCCCCAGTGACATCCGTCATGACTCGCCTCGAGTGGCGGCTTATGTTGAGGCGGACAATGAACAGGCGCGCCAAGATGCTCTTGACTTGTTGGACGAACAGCTTGATGTGGCAGCAGCTCGCTCAGCGATTTACCATCAAGACCTGCGCCGTTATCATAGTCGCCGGGTTAAAACCCGGGTCTTCCAGGAAGGCGATCTGGTGCTCCGGCTCGTCCAAGATCAAACAGATGCGCACAAGCTATCCCCGCCTTGGGAAGGGCCCTTTGTGGTCAGCAAGAATTTGCACAACGGGTCATATTACCTCATTGACATTCGGGAGCACAAAGATTCACGTAAGTCGGAGGAAGAGACCCGTCGGTCGTGGAACATAGCTCAGCTTCGGCCTTACTACACTTGAGCCACCGGCTCTCATAATGTACATATCTCTCTCAGCCATGTATATATTATGATAAGCAATAAAGCAGGACCTCTGTCCTTTTTTCTCCTCCAAATATGCATGTGTTGTTTTCATTGCAAGATTACATGATAACTTGAAGGAGGATTCGGCTTATGATCGTATTCGAATCTAGCCGTAAGCAGTAAGGTCACTTGGAGGCTTCCTATTCAAACATGGGTCGTATTCGAACCAAAGAGAGCATAGCTGTCGGTACCCATTTGATTGGCAAAGTGCCGAGCTCATTGGGAAGTTTTCTTTGATCATATTTGAATCTTAGTTTAAACCCTTTGAGAACCGACGTGGATCGTATTCGAATCAGCGTCGTTAAACAATTCTTAAAATCACTTGGGGGCTTCCTGTTCAAACATGGGTCGTATTCGAACCAAAGAGAACATAGCTGTCGGTACCGTCTTGATTGGCATCGCCACACCCACTGAGGGCTATATGATCGTATCCGAATCTTAGCTTAACCCCTTTGGGCCGGGTCTCTGGTCGTATTCGAACCGGAAGCCCCTAAGTTCTTCTGCTTCATCGTAAATTTCTTCTGATCATTTCAAAGTGTGTACGGCCGGGTCTCACTTGGCCGGCTTAACTTTGGTTTCCAGTGTTAGTTGGACACAATGGGTGTTATTAAGACAGGTAAACCGGAATTGAGGTACCAACCTTACTACCCGGGTTATCTGAGCCGGAAGTATGCTTGCAGGCCGCTAAGTATGTTATTACGGCTGTATTAAGGATATAATTGAAGACCAGTCCTTTTTGATTCATATTCCGGGTTATATATCTAAAACTTATGATTTTCAGGGCGGTAAGCCGCCTCGAGACTTGTGATTTGTCCTTCTCTGCAGGATAGTTCAAGGCAACTATTTTGAGATTAAGGAAAACAAATGATTGATTACGACCCGGAGAAACATAAAGGAGACAACTTCAACAGACTTCAGCATTCAAGGCGTGCACGATGGCACGGCAAATATAAAGTATTGGTCCTACTCTATTACAAGACTCATTGAGTCCAAAAGGGTGAGGCATTGATTGATAAGCCGCCAGCCGAGTTACGACGCTTGCTGGGTTGAAGTCTCCGGCTCATTCCTCTCTTCTCCTCCGGCTGTTCCCAAGACCTGGAAAGTTGATGACTTCCAGTCGATGCCGCTGAGAGCTTCGAACTGGGCTTCCTCGTCAATTAACCCGGCCGGGTCAATCTCCGGGGCGAAGGTGTGCTGACGAGCCGGCGGGATCAAGTTGAGGGCTTCATAGCGCGGAGTAGGGATCCTCTGATTTTCTGCATCATAGCCCGGCTGATACTTAGTCAGATCTGTATCATTGCCAATCAGAGTGGCCACCGGGCGTACGGCCTTCACGCAAGCTGCAAAGTCCTTCTGATCGAAAGCGGTGCCGTCTTCCTTCAGGCTTGGATAGCCAAGGGCGATGTCCGCCGGGTCTAACTCTGGCAGGAACGCCTTGGCCCGGCTCAGCGCAGCGATCGCTCCGGCTCTTGCAGAGGCCCATCGCAGCTCTTGGATCCGTTGACGCAGAACGGCGAGCCGGCGAAGGACTTCCGCCAGGTGAGTCGGCACCTCGTTGGAGAGGGCCACCACAGCCAAGGCACGTTGTGACCCGGTGTAGAGTTGCTCCACCAGGGTGTATACGGCCTTCAGCTTGGTCACCACACTCTGGTTCAGGTTGGCACTTCTGGGACCTGTTTAACAGCGTCAGATAAGCCGCCAACAAGGATGAATTATGAGATATAAAATTCTAAACTTGATGAAAGCCGGTGAGACGACTTATCGAAGATTGCGGCCACCATCTAGGACACTTGGCGCTTTAGGCCGGAGAGCTTGGCGGTCTTCTCGGAGAGAGCCTTCTCCGCCTGTTCAGCCCAGTTCACCAATGCGGCCTTTTCTTCGGCCCACGCCTTCCGCTCAGCGTCAAACTCCGTCTTCAGCTTCTCTTCCGCGGCGATGCTGGACACAAACTTGGCATTTGCCTTCCGGGTCTCCATCTCTTGCATCTTCAGCCGGTTCTTGAGATCAGCGAGGTCAGCCTCAAGCTTCTTGCCAGCAGCCTGTATAAATTTCCGGGTTATGGCATGAACAGTTACTATACAAATTTAAAGTCCCAAGCGTTTTCCAAGCAAAGACACTTGGCACTTGGGGGCTAATGCATATTGAACGTTTCTATCTACACATTGCCGGTTCAATGGAGTTAGCCGGAACCTAAGTCTACAACATACTCAATCATAAGTCGTCGACTTGGGGGCTAGCATGGTAAAGGTAACTAAGCAGTAAGTAAGAGGACAGAAGAATAATACCTCAGCTTTCTGCTGGATCTGGTTCACCATGGCAATCTCTGCGTCCCGGCTCTTGTGCACTTGGCTGACGAAGCCGGAGACAATCTCTCCAATGTTCAAGTTGAGTAGTCAGTGAGGTCCAGGTTAACCCGGCGGGACTCTAGCGGCTCCCCTTTGGCGGAGCACTTGGCCAGCGCGGTAGGTCTCCCCGGCTCAACAAACTCCGTCCGGGTAATTACCACGTCCGGGTCATCTGCTGGTTGAGCCGAGCTGGAGGCCTCCGGGTTAACAGAAGCTTCTGCAGTTGCCTTGGTGGTTGGGGCAGCGGCCTCAGGTGCAGAGGCAGCTGGCGGCTCTTGAGCGGCTGCCTCTGGCTCAGGCAAGTCCGGCTCATCGACCGGCTTGGACTTCTTCGCCCTCTTGGTGAGCTTGGCCTGGGCACTGGAAAGACAGAAAGGTTAAGCACAATGGTGTAAGTAAAGACAAAAGTACAACATGAGATGGTTATCATTACCCGGGCACGGTCTTGAAAGCCGGTAGGCTTGACTGCATAGAGTCGCCAGAAGATGGGGAAGTTTCCTGGTAATTTGAGTCAGAAGAGTTGAGCGGTTGACGTATAACACCTGCCAAAGGATGAAAAGTGTTGAGGATATAGACCTTAGAGTCACCCGCCAGGAGGGGCCGGGTTACTCGTATGGTCATTGCTAGAGGCCCGGAGCCAAGCTTGAAGACGATGGACCAGAGATGGGCTAAGACCCGGATATGGCTTAAGGCCCGTAGTTACAATCATTGTTATGGTAAAACTTGTAGTGTAAGGCAAGTATGATTGAGAGTCCGAGCCAGACACTCTTATGAGCCGGCCGGGACTCTAAGGGCTACTGGGCGTCAGCCTCCCTATAAAGGGACGACCCGGCGGCGGTTTAGGGACAAGAACAATCTCATCGAGAGCCGGGCATAGCAGTTTAGCTCCCTGGTGATCGTAACCCTAATCAATACCACCTCAAACTGGACGTAGGCTTTTACCTTCACCATAAGGGGCCGAACCAGTATAAACCCTCGTGTTCCTTGTCCCGCATTAAGCCCTTCAAGCTTCCTAGCTGCGATGGCTCCACAACTAAGTCCTAGCTCGAGGACATCTGCCGTGACAATTCCACGACAGTTGGCGCCCACCGTGGGGCCAGCGCACGGTGGATTTGAGTTCTTGAAGGGCAGCTTCGAAGGGCTCAAGGGATACGCTGTGGGCCGGATGACCAAGAGTCGTCGCGGCAAGCTCTACATCGACGATGCAAACTGGGGCCCCGACGCCGGCTCAATTGAGTACGGGTACCGGGTCCCCTTCGGCGGAATTCACGTTTTCATTGGCAAGATTGGTGAGCCGGGCCCTGAGCCGGGTCTCTGCGCTGATCTCATCGAGACGGCTCAGCTTGCGCGACCCGCCCAGGCCCGGCCTGCCTTAAGGCATGCTTTTGTGGGGTGTATCCGTGGAGGACTCTCTGATCAATCTGGATCTGGTGATGAGACGGCCGCCGGCTCTGACGGCGAGTCGGCCACCGATGAGTCAAACTCGTTGTACCAACTTCAAGATGGCAGGCTCATGGGTTGTTCCGATGGTGACAGTATTCCGGACCTTTTGAGCCGCCAAGTCAGGTTGGAGTTTTTATGGCTGGTGCGCAGCCTGTTCAGAACCCCGCTGCTGGAGCGGGAAACCCGGTGCCTTCTCCGGCTCAGGTGCTAATGGATCTCACGGACAAGATGACGGCCCTGTTAACCGCCACGGTTGACCCGGCGGATCAAGCTCAGCATGATGCGGAGGTGGCACAGTTAAAATTGGATCTAGTGAAAGCTAAAGAGGATCTTGCAGCGGAAGGGATCAGGCTGGCTGCGGAGAGGGCGGCTCTCGATGCCCAAACTCAGCTGATCCAGGCGCAGTCCTTCCAACTCACGATGGATCAGAACGCGGCCAATGAGGTCATGAGAAGGAGGCATCAAAAGGCCCAATCTCGACTCCCTCCGGTTTACGATCCACGCAACCTCTTCAACACGCCAGGTGCAGGGTCTAGTAACCCGCCAGGGGTCATAGCGCCCGGGTCTGGACCCCTTATTCAGCCACGAGTGATGGGGCCTCCCCAGGTGCCCCCTGCCCCGCCTCAGTATGTGCCAATACCCCCGGGTCATTATAATAACCCGCTGGAGAACATGGTCGCTGCGGCAGCACGGCTGGCGGCTCTCCCAGTTGACGGCGACTCTCCGACGGCTATTGAAACCCGCCGGGTCAGGGAACTCCTTCAGACGGCACTGGCGCAGCAAGAGGCGTACTCCTACAGCCGGGACAGGATCCACTCGACCCCTCGTCCAGGCCAGAGCCCGAGTTACAGCCGGCACATGGCCTCAGCAACCGGCTCAAGTAACGTCCGACGCCATGACCCGCCCCCTGGCCATGGCCCGGCTCATAATGGAGCCTTTTACGCAGCAGACCAGGACAAAGCGCGGCAAGAGGCGGAGCAAGTGCCTCAATTGACGGCTTACCAGACCCCCCCGGCTTATCCGACGACTTCCGTCGATGTGGGTATCCCTACCAGGACCGGGGGTGTCCCTTGTTTAGTGCCAGCTATCCGTAATGAACGTCTACCTAAGGACTTCAAGGGCCCTAGGAAGGTGCCTAACTACACGGCTGACTTACAACCCGCAGCCTGGATCGAGAGTTATGAGATGGCTATGGAGCTGCTGGAGGTCAGTGAGGCGGCCATGGCCAAGTATTTCACCATGATGTTAGATGGGAACTGCCCGCACTTGGTTGAAAGGGCTACCACCGAATTCCATTGGGTCTTGGGCTGAGCTGAAAGCCCGGTTCATCCAAAACTTCAAAGATACCTGTAGGCAGTCTATGTCAATTGTGGATTTGACTAACTGTAAGCAGCAGGAGGGTGAATCCACGACCCATTGGGTTCGCCGGGTTAAGGAGATCATACATTCATCAGATAAGATGGATGCCGGCTCTGCAGTCTTAATGTTGGAACAGAATTGTCGCTTTGTGCCCCTGAAGATGAAACTCGGGCGGCTTAAGCGCGACTGCAGTGATATGGGTACACTAATGGCGGCTCTTGTCAAGTACGCCGATTCTGATGGTACCAAGGATCCCCCTTCAGATGATGAAAGGACAGGGAAGGGAAAGAAGAACGGCAATGGCAAGGGTCCTCAGTTTAACCCGGGGAACCAAGGAGGAGGCAAGCGCAAGGCCGATGGCAGCCTAGAGTTTGTAGCCAACGCCAGCTCACAAGGTAATAACCAGCGACGCAAGGGGAGGCCCCCTCCCCGAGGCGGCGGGTCAGGTCCGACGCTGGAGCAGCTGTTGAATGAACCTTGTCCAAGGCATGGCTCTAGAGAGAAGCCAGCGACTCATCTGTGGAAGGATTGTGCAATCATGAAGGCCTTTAAGAATTACAATGGCCCGGGCGGCGGCTCAGGCGCCGGCGGCTTTCATGGCCCGGGCGGCGGCTCAAATTCCGGTCCTCAGAACGGTCAAGGGGGCTTTAATCAACAGTCTGGCCAGGGTCATCAACAGCAGCAGGGGGGTTATCAGACCAATCCAAAGCAGCTTAGCGGTGGACAGTATCATGTGTTTACCACTAGTTTGTGCAAGCGAGATCAGAAGCTTCACAAGAGGGCTGTGAATGCTGTTGAGCCGGCGGTCCCACGCTACTTGCGGTGGTCTGAGCAGCCTATAGTGTGGAGTAGGGAGGATCACCCTCCCCGGGTGGATAACCCGGGCCACTTGGCCTTAGTGGTGGCTCCTCAAGTGGGAGGATATAAGTTCACAAAGGTGCTCATGGATGGAGGCAGCAGCATCAACATCCTCTATTATGAGACTTTTCGCCGTATGGGGTTGGTTGATAAGAACCTCAGCCAGTCAAACACTATCTTCCATGGTGTGGTACCTGGTAAGTCGGCTTATCCAGTCGGCAAGATCGAATTGGAAGTGGCTTTTGGTGATGAGAACAACTACAGGGTGGAGAAATTGACCTTTGAGGTGGTCAAGATAAGAAGTCCATACCATGCTATATTTGGACGGCCGGCTTACGCCAAGTTCATGGCACGGCCGTGTTATGTGTACTTACAGCTCAAGATGCCGGGTCACAATGGGACCATTACGGTTCACGGCAGCCGGAAAGTGGCTCTGGAGTGTGAGGAAGGCGATGCGGCTTATGCAGAGTCTGTTTGTGCTACAGAGGAGTTGAAGTTTTACAAAGACAATGTTGACCCAACAGATATGACCTCTCTGAAAAAGCCGACTACGGAGACTGAGCCGGCGATGAAATTTAAGTCGGCTGATGAAACTAAGCTTGTTGATTTTGTTCCAGGAGATTCATCTCAGCAGTTTAGCATCAGTGCCAATCTGGATCCAAAATAGGAAAGCGCGCTCATCGAGTTCATCCGTGAGAATAGGGACATCTTCGCATGGAAACCTTCTGACATGCCAGGTGTACCTAGAGAACTCGCTGAGCATACTCTCAATGTTGATCCGAAATTTAAGCCGGTCAGACAGTTCCTTCGGCGGTTTAATGAAGAGAGGCGGAAAGCTATTGGTGAAGAAGTGGCCCGGCTCTTGGCGGCCGGGTTTATCGTTGAAGTCTTTCACCCAGAGTGGTTGGCTAACCCGGTGCTCGTACTCAAGAAGAACGGCACCTGGCGGATGTGTGTGGACTACACGGACTTGAACAAGGCGTGTCCGGCTGATCCTTTTGCCCTCCCCCGTATTGATCAAATCATTGATGCTACGGCAGGTTGTGCACGCTTAAGTTTCTTGGATGCTTATTCTGGTTATCATCAGATTAAGATGGCAGTTAAGGACCAGGAGAAGACGGCGTTCATCACTCCCTTTGGAGCCTTCTGCTATGTCTCTATGCCCTTTGGACTCAAGTGTGCACAGGCGACTTACCAGCGTTGTGTACAGAACTGTCTTCACAAGCAGATTGGGCGCAATGTTCACGCTTACGTGGACGATATTGTGGTTAAGTCCATAAAGAGGAAACCCTGATAGATGATTTAAGGGAAACCTTTGATAATCTCCGGGTCTATAAGATGATGCTTAACCCGGCCAAGTGTGTCTTTGGTGTTCCTGCAGGCAAACTCTTGGGTTTCTTGGTTTCTGACAGAGGCATTGAGGCTAACCCGGAGAAGATCAAGGCCATCACCTCCCTAGCTAAGCCGGCGTGTATAAATGACGTTCAGCGCTTGGCGGGTCGCATCGCTGCTTTAAGCCGGTTTATAAGCCGTTTGGGTGAGAAGGCCATGCCCTTATATCAGTTGATGAAGAAAACTGATAACTTTGTCTGGAATGATGCAGCTAATACCGCCTTTGAGGATTTGAAGAAGCAGCTGGCAGAGCCCCCAGTCCTTGCTGCTCCGGTTGATAAGGAGCCCTTACTACTGTATGTGGCGGCAAACGCACGAGCCGTCAGTGTGGCTATTGTGGTGGAGCGCAAGGAGGAGGGTAAGGAGCATCCGGTTCAGCGGCCGGTTTATTATGTCAGCGAAGTGCTCATTGAGTCCAAGCAGCGGTACCCGCATTGGCAGAAGCTTGTGTATGGTGTGTTCATGGCGAGCCGGAAACTTAAGCATTATTTTCAGGGTCATCCCATCACTGTGGTCAGTTCTGCCCCCCTTGGTGATATCATTCAAAACAGAGAGGCCACAGGGCGAATTGCTAAGTGGGCTATAGAACTTGGACCTCATGGTCTCAGATATGTGCCACGTACTGCTGTTAAATCTCAGGCCTTGGTGGATTTCATCAATGATTGGACAGAGTCACAAGTGCCTGAGCAAAAGCCGGATAACACATATTGGACTATTCACTTCGATGGGTCCAGGCAGTTGGAGGGCTCGGGGGCTGGCGTTGTATTGGCTTCCCCTAAAGGTGATAAGTTCCATTATGTGCTGCAGTTGATGTTTCCTTGCACTAACAATGCGGCTGAGTATGAGGCCTTGCTCCAGGTCTTCGGATGGCTAAGGAGATGAGCTTGAGCCGGGTAAGGTGCTTCGGTGACTCAGACTTGGTGGCTCAACAAGTATCAGGCAAATGGGACTCTAAGGACCCTCTAATGGCGGCTTATCGCCGTGAAGTCGATGCCATTGCTGAGCACTTTCAGGGCTACCAAGTAGAGCACATTGATCGCAGGAAGAATGAGGCGGCAGATGCTCTAAGCCGGCTAGGCTCTCAGCGAAAGCCGGTGCCGCCAAACACTTTCCTGGACGTCCTGTATAACCCTTCAGTCAAGTTGCCTACAGAGGAAGACTTGGCTGTCCCTGACCCGGAGGCACGACTGGTGGCGGCTCTCCATGTCATACCAGACTGGACAATGCCATATCTGGCTTACATGACCCGGGGCGAGTTGCCTGAGGATGAAACTTTGGCCAGGCAAATAACCCGGCGGGCTAAGTCAATGATTGTTATTGATGGCGAGTTGCATCATCGCAGTGTTACAGGGGTATTTCAGCGTTGTGTCTCCCCTGCGGAAGGTCGAGAGATCTTGCGTGAGATCCACGAAGGGGATTGTGGCCATCATGCCGGCTCAAAGTCCCTTGTGGCCAAGGCTTTCCGTCATGATTTTTATTGGTTGACGGCTCATGCTGATGCAGAGGACTTGGTCAGTAAATGTGATGGTTGCCAGAGGTTCTCACGACGGGCTCATGTGCCGGCTCAGGAGTTGAGGATGATCCCAATCACTTGGCCCTTTGCGGTCTGGGGGCTTGATATGGTTGGACCTTTTAAAAGGTCCAAGGAAAAGAAGACCCACCTCTTGGTGGCAGTTGATAAATTCACAAAGTGGGTGGAAGCTGAGCCAGTTAGCAAGTGCGATGCAGCCACGGCAGTTCAATTTATGAAAAAGGTGATTTTACGCTTTGGCTTTCCGCACAGCATTATAACTGACAATGGCACCAATCTCTCCAAAGGCGCCATGGAAGAGTTTTGTCAACGAGAGCATATCCGACTTGATGTTTCCTCAGTGGCTCATCCTCAATCCAATGGTCAAGCTGAGAGAGCTAATCAGGAGATTCTAAAGGGCATCAAGCCCCGGCTTTTGGTCCCTTTGCAACGGACGCCGGGTTGCTGGGTGGAGGAGTTGCCCTCCGTGTTATGGAGCATCAACACTACTCCTAACAGGTCTACAGGCTTCACGCCTTTCTTCATGGTTTATGGAGCAGAAGCAGTTCTCCCCAGTGACATCCGTCACGACTCACCTCGCGTGGCGGCTTATGTTGAGACGGATAATGAACAGGCGCGCCAAGATGCTCTTGACTTGTTGGACGAACAGCGTGATGTGGCAGCAGCCCGTTCAGCGATTTACCAACAAGACCTGCGCCGTTATCATAGCCGCCGGGTCAAATCCCGGGTCTTCCAGGAAGGCGATCTCGTGCTCCGGCTCATCCAGGATCAAACAGATGCACACAAGTTATCCCCACCTTGGGAAGGGCCCTTTGTGGTCAGCAAGAACTTGCACAACGGGTCATATTACCTCATTAACATTCGGGAGCACAAAGATTCACGTAAGTCGGAGGAAGAGACCCGTCGGCCGTGGAACATAGCTCAGCTTCGGCCTTACTACACTTGAGCCACCGGCTCTCGTGGTGTACATATTTCTCTCAGCCATGTATATATTATGATAAGCAATAAAGCAGGACCTCTGTCCTTTTTTCTCCTCCAAATATGCACGTGTTGTTTTTATTGCAAGATTACATGATGACTTAAAGGAGGATCCGGCTTATGATCGTATTCGAATCTAGCCGTAAGCAGTAAAGTCACTTGGGGGCTTCCTGTTCAAACATGGGTCGTATTCGAACCAAAGAGAACATAGCTGTCGATACCCATTTGATTGGCAAAGTGCCAAGCTCATTGGGAGGTTGCCTGTGGTCATATTTGAATCATAGTTTAATCCCACTGAGAACCGACGTGGATCGTATTCGAATCAGCGTCGTTAAACAATTCTTAAAGTCACTTGGGGGCTTCCTGTTCAAACATGGGTCGTATTCGAACCAAAGAGAACATAGCTGTCGGTACCCTCTTGATAGGCATCGCCACACCCACTGGGGGCTATGTGATCGTATCCGAATCTTAGCTTAACCCCTTTGGGCCGGGTCTCTGGTCGTATTCGAACCGGAAGCCCCTAAGTTCCTCTGCTTTATCACAAGTTTACTCTGATTATGTCAAGGTGTGTACGGCCGGGTCTCATTTTACCGGCTTAACTTTGGTTTACAGTGTTCGTTGAACGCCATGGGTGTCATTATGACAGGTAAATCGAAGTTAAGATACCAACCTTGTTACCCGGGTTATCTGAGCCGGAAGTATGCTTGCAGGTCGCTAAGTGTGTTATTACGGCTGTGTTAAGGATATATTGGAGGACCAGTCTGTTTTGATTCATATTCCGGGTTATCTATCCAAAGCACCTGATTCTCAGGGCGGTAAGCCGCCTCGAGACTTGTGATTTGCCTTTCCATGCAGGATACTTAAAGGCACCTCTTTGAGGTTGAGCAAAACAAAGGGATGATTATGACCCGGAGAAATATCAAAGAGACAACTTCAAAAGACCTTGGCATTCAAGTTGCGCCTACTCTATTACAAAAACTCATCAAGTCTAAAAACGGGTGGAGCATTGTTTGGTAAACCGCCAGCCGAGTCATGATGCCCGCTGAGTTGAAGTCTCCGGCTCGTTCCTGTCTTCTCCTCCGGCTGATCCCAAGACCTGGAAGGTTGATGACTTCCAGTCGATGCCGTGAGAGCTTCGAATTGGGCTTCCTCGTCAATTAACCCGGCCGGGTCAATCTCCGGGGCGAAGGTGTGCTGACGAGCCGGAGGGATCTGGTTGAGGGCTTCATAGCGAGGGGTTGGAATCCTCTGATTCTCCGCATCATAACCCGGCTGGTACTTGGTCAGATCCGTGTCGTTCCCGATAAGGGTGGCCACCGGGCGTACCGCCTTCACGCAGGCTGCGAAATCCTTCTGGTCGAAAGCTGAGCCGTCTTCCTTCAGGCTTGGATAACCCAGGGCGATGTCTGCCGGGTCTAGCTCCGGCAGGAATGCCTTGGCCCGGCTCAGCGCGGCGATTGCTCCGGCTCTCGCAGAGGCCCGTCGCAGCTCTTGGATCCGCTGAGGCAGAACGGCGAGCCGGCGCAGGACTTCGGCCAGGTGAGTTGGCACCTCGTTGGATAGGGCCACCACAGCTAAGGCACGCTGTGACCCGGTGTAGAGCTGCTCCACCAGGGTATACACGGCCTTTAGCTTGGTGACCACGCTCTGGTTGAGGTTGGCACTTCTGGGACCTGTTTAACAGAATCAGATAAGCCGGCGACAAGGATGAATCATGAGATATAACATCAACATTGATGAAAGCCGGTGAGGCGACTTACCGAAGATGGCGGCCACCATTTGGGAAACCTGGCGCTTTAGGCCGGAGAGCTCGGCGGTCTTCTCAGAGAGAGCCTTCTCCGCCTGTTCCGCCCGGGTCACCAGTGCGGCCTTCTCTTCGGCCCAGGCTTTCGCTCAGCATCAAATTCTGTCTTCAGCTTCTCTTGAGCGGCGATGCTGGATACAAACTTGGCGTTTGCCTTCCGGGTCTCCATCTCTTGCGTCTTCAGCCGGCTCTTGAGATCCGCAAGGTCCGCCTCTAGCTTCTTGCTAACAGCACTTTCCAAGCAAAGATACTTGGCACTTGGGGGCTAATGCATATTGAACGTATCTATCTACATGTTGCCGGCTCAATTGAGTAAGCCGGAACTTAAGTCTACAACATACTCAGTCGTAAGTCGTCGACTTGGGGGCTAGCATGGTACATGTAACTTAGCAGTAAATAAGAGGACAAAAGGATGTTACCTCAGACTTCTGCTGGATCTGGGTCACCATGGCAACCTCGCCGTCCCGGCTCTTGTGCACTTGGCTGATGTAGCCAGAGACGAGCTCTCCAATGCTCAGGTTGGTGTAGTTGGAGAGATCCAGGTTTACCCGGTGAGGCTGCAGCAACTCCCCCTTGGCGGAGCATTTGGCTAGCACGGTAGGTCTCCCCGGCTCAACGAACTCCGTCCGGGTGATTGCCACGTCTGGGTCGTCTGCTGGTGGAGCCGAGCTGGAGGCCTCCGGGTTAACAGAAGCTTCGGTTGTTGCCTTGGTAGTCGGGGCAGTGGCCTCAGGTGCCGTGTCCATTGGAGTGGTGGCTTCGGGGGCGGAGGCAGCTGGCGGCTCTTGGACTGTCACCACCGGCTCAGGTAGATCCGGCACTCCGGCTGACTTGGTTTTCTTCACCCTCTTGGTGAGCTTTGCTTGGGCACTGAAAGAACAACAAAAGTTAGTACAAAAAATATGAGTAAAGATCAGAGCAACATGAGATGATTATCGTTACCCGGGCGCGGTCTTGAAAGCCGGCAGGTTTGACTGCATGGAGTCGCCCGAAGAGGGGGAGGTCTCCTGATAATTGGAGTCAGAAGAGTTGAGTGGCTGACGGATAACACCCGCCAACGGGTGAAAAGGGTACAAGTGAGAAAAAACCTCAGTTCGACGCTTCCTTATTGCGTCGGGTAACCCGGCGGAGAGATCGGTGTCCTTGTTAGTCCGGGTGTGACGCCGGCTTTCATGAACCTGTCGCTTCAAAATAAATTGAGGGTCTTGGTAAGCTAAAGGATGTGAAAAGCTTACTTTCCGGGTTACCCTTCGGACTTTCAGCTGTGGCAAGGGCTCCGAGTCGGAGGAAAGTGACATTACCTCTTCAACCACCGGGTTACTGGCGCCGGTGTCATCCTGTCAATGAGCAAGTGTTGATAAGGCGGACAGCAACAAACAACAAATACAGCAAGAAATTAAAGGCTTGAGAGTTACCTCTGACTCGGAGCTGTCGCTTAATTGCATCAGCTCCGAAGCAGTAGGTCTGCTTCCTTTTTTGTGAGGGGCGGCTTTCTTGGCGGCTTTCTTCGCCTTCCTGGCCTTCTTGGCCGCCTCATGGTCATACTTGACCCGCCAGAACTTATCATCAGCCTGAAAAATACAATGATGAATTCTTAAAACGGTTCAGATGAAGGTTATATGCAGAAGAAGATAAAAAGTTAAAGTCAGCGGCTTACCGCTGGGGCTGGGTTGGTCTTGCAGAAGGGGGCTAGCCCGGTCCTTCCACAGTCTGCCAGGCTCTCGTTTAAAAGAGCCTTGGTCATTTCTTCTGCAACGTCTTCTGGAAGATCATTGCGGCTGTGTCTCTGCGGGTCATCCTTTCGTCCGGTGTACTCACACATTAAGCCGGGGCGGCGGCTCAATGGGATCACCTGCCATGAGATCCAGACCCGGACCAGGTCAATTCCATTCAGACCATTGCCCAGGAGAGCCTTGATCTTGTTGATAGTGGGGAGCAGAGACTGGCGCTCCGCTTGGGTCAGCTTGTCCGACAATGGGTGAGTCGGCTCCAGACGTGTTGGGCGAAAGCCGGGCAGCGGGCTTTCATCAGCCGGGGATGTATCTTGGCAGTAGAACCAAGTCATGTTCCAATCTTTTGGGTGGCTCGGCGGCTCTGCGTAAGGGAAAAGACAGTCCCTACGCCGCTGGATGGAGATGCCACCTAACTCCAGACTCGGCCCGTTGGCGCACTCATTCTGACGGTTTAAGTAAAAAAGCTCTCTGAAGAGCAGCAGACTAGGTTCTTCTCCAAGGTAAACCTCGCAGAAGACTTGAAAGTTGCAGATGTTGGACACTGAGTTGGGCCCTATATCTTGAGGCCGCAGGTCGAAGAAGTTGAGCACGTCCCTAAAGAACTTTGAGCCGGGCGGTGCGAAGCCCCGGCTCATATGATCCGCGAAAATCACTACCTCCCCGTCCTTTGGCTGTGGTCTCTCTTCTGACGGGTCAGGGGCACGGTAGGACATGAGGTCTTTCTTGGGCAGATATCCCGACTTAACAAAATTGGCTAGGGTCTCGTTGGTCACGTTGGACCTCATCCAGTTGCAAGTGATGGGAGCCTTGGGAGGCATGGTGAAAGTCGGCAGTCTATGACAAAAGGAAAAATCGTCCGGGTTAATTATAAGCCGGAGGATCTACAGTTCAAAACTAAGGTGGCGGCTTATGAAGGGGACTAATGATATATACTCAGGTACAGTGGGTTATTTAAGCCGCAGGAGCATTCAGGATAAGTTGATTATCTACGGCCTTATCACAGTTAAGCCAGAGGATTCTACAAAGCATGGTTTTCTTTAAGCCGGAGGATTCTACGGCGTGTGGTTTCTTTTAACCGGAATTGTAAGCCGCCAAGTTTCAATGGTTACAGTTTTTACTAAGTGTGGTAAAACAGGTTTCACGTATTGCAGTAACTTTTTTGGATCAGAATGGTCGGGTGAAATGAAAATTTTCTAGACCTAGAAACAGACGAGCGGATGTTCTTGAGCTCGAACAAAGCATTTATGCAGTAGAAAGAGATCTACGGGCATTTGAAATGAGTCCTAAACAACTGCCGCACTAGTTCTATACAAGGCTAAAGATCAAACAAGGGCAGTGACTAGGAGAACTACCGAAGCTTGTGGCAATGGCGATGAACACGAAGAACACGGACGAACCCTACGGTAGATCCATCCTACAGGACAAGCAAGACTTACCGGAGCTGGAGAGCCGCGGAGGTTGTCACGTTTCTCTGGTCCATTCAGGGTGATGCAGCGGCCTGAGCTGGTGACGACGAGGAGACCCGCGGCGGCGACGGCGGCGGAGCTCGAGCAGCACGGGACAGTGAGAGGAGGAAGATGACAGAGAAGGGAGCGTGAGAAGAGCCCGTCGGGCCGGCCTATTTATAAGGCAAGGTCATAAGTGGGCGCAAGATTCAAGGAGACCACGGCGTGGTTATCTCCCCACGAAACGCCTCGATTTTCGGGATGACAGTAAAGAGAAAGATCCGTTGCGGATCTGGCGGAGTAAAAAAGGACTTAATGGAGGATGACGTCACGGCGGATTATCCGGAGTCCAGAGGATGATGTCATGCCGGGTTATGGCCTTCACATGAATGGTAAGCCGGAGATTTTTTCTGTCAGAAGAGTTGAAGATTGACATGAGCCGGCTCAAATCAATCTGGGGCCTAATGTTGAGGATATAGACCTTAGAGTCACCCGCCAGGAGGGGCCGGGTTACTCGTATGGTCATTGCCAGAAGCCCGGAGCCAAGCTTGAAGACGATGGACCAGAGATGGGCTAAGACCCGGATATGGCTTAAGGCCCGTAGTTACAATCATTGTTATGGTAAAACTTGTAGTGTAAGGCAAGTATGATTGAGAGTCCGAGCCGGACACTCTTATGAGCCGGCCGGGACTCTAAGGGCTGCTGGGCGTCAGCCTCCCTATATAAAGGGACGACCCGGCGGAGGTTTAGGGACAAGAACAATCTCATCGAGAGCCGGGCATAGCAGTTTAGCTCCCTGGTGATCGTAACCCTAATCAATACCACCTCAAACTAGACGTAGGCTTTTACCTTCACCATAAGGGGCCAAACCAGTATAAACCCTCGTGTTCCTTGTCCCGCATTAACCCCTTCAAGCTTCCTAGCTGCGATGGCTCCACGACTAAGTCCTAGCTCGAGGGCATCTGTCGTGAAAATTCCACGACAAAAAGGGTACAATTTTGAGATCACCTCGGTCCGGCGTTTCCTCGATGCGTCAGGTAACCCGGAGGAGAGGTCGGTGCTTTTGTCGGTCCGGGTGTGCCGCCGGCTCTCATGCACCTGTCGCTTCAAAATAAATTGAGGGTCTTGATAAGCTAAAGGATGTGAAAAGCTTACTTTCCGGGTTACCCTTCGGATTTTCAGCCTTGGCAAGGGCTCCGAGTCGGAGGAAAATGTCGTTACCTCTTCAACCACCGGGTTACTTGCTCCGGTGTCGTCCTATTGATGAACAAGTATTGATAAGGCGGGCAGAAATAAACAACAAAGTACAACAAGGACTTACAGGCTCAGGGGTTACCTCTGACTCGGAGCTGTCGCTTAGTTGCATCAGCTCTGAAGCAGTAGGCCTGTTTCCTTTCTTGCGAGGGGCGGCTTTCTTGGCGGCTTTCTTCGCCTTTCTGGCCTTTTGGCCGCCTCATGGTCATATTTGACCCGCCAGAATTTATCATCAGCCTGAAAAATACAATGATGATTTCTCAAAACGATTCAAATGAAAGTTGTATACAGATAAGATGTTCAGATCAGCGGCTTACCGCTGGGGCTGGGTTGGTCTTGCAGAAGGGGGCTAACCCGGTCCTTCCGCAGTCTGCCAGGCTCTCGTTCAAGAGAGCCTTGGTCATCTCCTCTGCAACATCTTCAGGAAGATCGTTGCGGTTGTGTCTCTGGGGGTCATCCTTACGGCCCGTGTACTCGCACATTAAGCCGGGGCGGCGGCTTAAGGGGATCACCCGCCACGATATCCAGACCCGGACCAGATCGATTCTGTTCAGACCATTGCCCAGGAGAGCCTTGATCTTGTTGATGGTAGGGAGCAGAGGTTGGCGCTCCGCTTGAGTCAGCTTGTCTGACAGTGGGTGAGTCGGCTCCAGACGCGAGGGGCGAAAGCCGGGCAACGGACTCTCATCAGCCGGCGACGTGTCTTGGCAGTAAAACCATGTCAGATTTTAGTCCTTGGGGTGGCTGAGCGGCTCTGCGTAAGGGAAAAGGCAGTCCCTACGCCGCTGGATGGAGATGCCGCCTAGCTCCAAACTCAGCCCGTTGGCACACTCGTTCTGGCGGTTTAAGTAGAAAAGCTCTCTGAAGAGCAGCAGAGTGGGTTCTTCTCCAAGGTAAACCTCGCAGAACACTTGGAAGTTGCAGATATTGGACACTGAGTTGGGTCCTATGTCCTGAGGCCGCAGATCGAAGAAATTCAGAACATCTCTGAAAAACTTTGAGCCGGGCGGTGCGAAGCCCCGGCTCATGTGATCCGCGAAAATGACCACCTCCCCGTCCCTTGGCTGTGGTCTCTCCTCTGATGAGTCGGGGGCATGGTAGGACATGACGTCCTTCTTGGGCAGATATCCAGACTTGAAAAAATCTGCTAAGGTCTCATTGGTGACATTGGACCTCATCCAGTTGCAAGTGATGGAGGCTTTAGGAGCTTTGGGAGGCATGGTGACCGTTGGAAGCCTATTATACAGGGAAAAATATCCGGTTTAATAATGAGTCAGAGGAGACTTACAAGTTAAGGTTTAAGGTGGCGGCTTATGGAGGGGACTAATGATATATGTCTAAATACATCGGGTTATCTAAGCCGCTGGTGTGCTTGAGGGTAATTCAAATTGTCTACAGCCTTGTTATAAGTGAGCCGAAAAGTTTTACGGCGCGTGGTTTCCCTTAAGTCGGAAGGTTCTACAGCGCGTGTTTTCTTTAAGCCGGAAATGTAAACCGCCATGATTCAATGAGGGCAGTTTTTTACTAAGTATGGTGAAAACAGGTTTCACACATTGCGGTAAATATTTTGGATCAAAATGGTCAGGCAAAAGAAAAATTTCTAGACCTAAAAAGCAGACGCAGGGGAGTTCTTGAGCATTGAACAAGGCCTTATGCAGTAAAAGGAGGTCTACTTGCATGAGAAATGGGTGCTAAAACAGCTACCGCAGTAGTTCTACACAGGGTTAAGATCAAAAGAGGGCAGTAAAAATAAAAACTACCGGGGCTCGTAGGTGACAGCGAAGAACACGAAGAACACGGATGAACCCTACGGCAAATCTGTTCTACAGGGCAAGCATGACTTACTGGGGCTGGAGAGTCGCGGAGGTCGTCGCGTTTCTCTGGTCAAATCAGGGTGATGCAGCGGCCTGAGTTGGTGACGGCGAGAAGACCCGCGGCGGCGGCAGCAGCAGAACTCGAGCAGGGGAGCAGTGGCGCGAGGAAGAAGATGAAGAAGAGAGGAGTGGCTGAAGGCCCGTCGGGCCGGCCTATTTATAAGGGCGAGCTCATAAGTGGGCGCGAGAATCGACGAGACCACGGCATGATTATCTCCCCACAAAACGCCTCGATTTTCGGGATGGCAGTAAAGATAAGATCCGTTGCGGATCTGGTGGAGTAAAAAACGGGCTTAATGGAAGATTACGTCACAGCGGATTACCCGGAGTCCAGAGAATGACGTCACGCCGGGTTATGGCCTTCACATAATGGTAAGCCGGAGATTTTCTGTCGAAAAGGTTGAAGATTGACATGAGCCGGCTCAAATCAATCTGGGGCCTAATGTTGAGGATATAGACCTTAGAGTCACCCGCCAGGAGGGGCCGGGTTACTCATATGGTCATTGCCAGAATCCAGGCGCTAAGCTTAAAGACGATGGGCCAGAGATGGGCTTAAGACCCGGATACGGCTTAAGGCCCGTAGTTGCAATCATTATCCTGGTAGAACTTGTAGTGTAAGGCAAGAATAGTTGAGAGTCCGAGCCGGACACTCTTATGAGCCGGCCGGGACTCTGAGAGCCGCTGGGCGTCAACCTTTCTATATAAAGGGACGACCTGGCGGCGGTTCAGGAGAAGAAAGATCTCGTCGAGAGTCAGGCATAGCAGTTAAGCTCCCTGGTCATCGAAACCCTAATCAATACCACCTCAAACTGGACGTAGGCTTTTACCTTCACCGTAAGGGGCCGAACCAGTATAAACCCTCGTGTTCCTTGTCCCGATTAACCCTTTCAAGCTTCCTAGTTGCGATGGCTCTACGACTAAGTCCTAACTCGAGGACATCTGCCGTGACAATTCCACGACAGACACCGATATTTTCCGTGAATTTAGCACTAAATATGGACTTGACTCTGAGATAGTAGCTTCTTTCTATGAATCATTTGCTACTCATGTTGATCTCCCTAAAGAGAAGTGGTTTAAATATAATCCTCCCATTGAAGTAAAAGTAGTTGCACCTATTAAAGTTGAAGAAAAGACTGTCACATATAATGATCCTATTGTTCCTACTGCTTATATTGAGAAACCACCTTTCCCTATTAGAATAAAGGATCATGCTAAAGCTTCAACTGTGGTCAACAGAAGTAATATTAGGACACAAACCCCCTGAGAAAATTAAAGTTGAACCTAGTATTGCCATGGTTAAAGATCTCTTGGCTGATAATATTGATGGGCATGTTATTTACTTCTTTGATGAAGCTGCTAGAATTGCTAGACCTGACACTAAAAATAAACATAGACCTGTTGTAGGCATGCCTGTTATATCTGTTAAAATAGGAGATCATTGTTATCATGGCTTGTGTGATACGGGTGCTAGTGCAAGTGCAATAGCCCATTCCTTATACAAAGAAATTATGCATGATATTGCACCTGCTGAGATAGAAGAAATTGACGTTACAATTAAGCCTGCCAATAGAAACACAATTTCACCAGTTGGGATTGTTAGAGATGTTGAAGTTTTGTGTGGGAAAGTTAAATATCCTGCTGATTTTCTTGTTCTTGGTTCCCCACAAGATAGCTTTTGTCCCATCATATTTGGTAGACCCTTCTTGAATACTGTTAAAGCTAGGATAGACTGTGAAAAGGATGTTGTTACTATTGGTTTGGGGGATATGTCTCATGAGTTTAATTTTGCTAAATTTCATAGACAACCCTGTGACGAGGAATTGCCTAGTAAAGATGAAATTATTGGTCTTGCTTCCATTGTTGTGCCTCCTAATGATCCTTTAGAACAATAGTATTTGCTAGACCATGAAAATGATATGTTTATGAATGAAAGAAGGGAAATAGATGAAGTATTCTTTAAACAAGGACCTATCTTGAAACACAACTTGCCTGTTGAAATCCTAGGGGATCCTCTTCCACCCAAGGGTGATCCCGTGTATGAGCTTAAACTATTACCTGATGCTCTTAAATATGCTTATCTTGATGAGAAAAAGATATATCCTGTTATTATTAGTGCTAACCTTTCAGAGCATGAAGAAAAGAAATTGTTGAAAACTCTGAAGAAGCACCGTGCTGCTATTGGATATACTCTTAATGATCTTATGGGCATTATTCCCACTCTATGTCAGCACAAGATAAAGTTGGAGAAAGATGCTAAACCGGTTGTTGATCACCAACGCGTCGGTTAAATCCTAAGATGAAAGAAGTGGTAAGAAAAGAAATACTAAAGCTTTTGGAGGCAGGTATAATTTATCCCGTTGCTGGTAGTCAGTGGGTAAGTCCTGTCCATTGTGTCCCCAAGAAGGGAGGTATTACTGTTGTTCCTAATGATAAAGATGAATTGATCCCACAAAGAATTGTTACAGGTTATAGAATGGTAACTGATTTTCGTAAACTAAATAAAGCAACCAAAAAGGATCATTACCCTTTACCTTTTATTGATCAAATGCTAGAAAGATTATCCAAACATACACATTTTTGCTTTCTAGATGGTTATTCTGGTTTCTCTCAAATACCCGCGTCAAAAGAGGATCAAGAAAAGACCACTTTTACTTGTCCTTTCGGTACCTTTGCTTATAGATGTATGCCTTTTGGTTTATGCAATGCACCTGCTACCTTTCAAAGATGCATGATGGCTATATTCTCTGATTTTTGTGAAAAGATTGTTGAGGTTTTCATGGATGATTTCTCCATATATGGAACTTCTTTTGATGATTGCTTGAGCAACCTTGATCGAGTTTTGCAGAGATGTGAAGAAACTAATCTTGTCTTGAATTGGGAGAAGTGCCACTTTATGGTTAATGAAGGTATTGTCTTGGGGCATAAAATTTCTGAAAGAGGTATTGAAGTTGATAAAGCTAAAGTTGATGCTATTGAAAAGATGCCGTGTCCTAAGGACATTAAAGGTATAAGAAGTTTCCCTGGTCATGCCGGTTTTTATAGGAGGTTCATTAAAGACTTCTAAAAAATCTCTAGGCCTCTGACTAATCTCTTACAAAAAGATGTTCCTTTTGTCTTTGATGATGATTGTGTAGGAGCATTTGAAATACTTAAGAAAGCCTTGATTTCTGCACCTATTGTTCAGCCACCTGATTGGAATTTACCCTTTGAAATTATGTGTGATGCTAGTGATTATGCTGTAGGGGCTGTTATAGGACAAAGAGCTGATAAGAAATTAAATGTTATCCAATATACTAGTAAAACTCTAGACAGTGCGCAGAGAAATTATGCTACTACTGAAAAAGAATTTTTAGCAGTTGTATTTGCTTGTGATAAGTTCAGACCTTATATTGTTGATTCTAAAGTAACTGTTCACACTGATCATGCTGCTATTAAATATCTTATGGAAAAGAAAGATGCTAAACCTAGACTTATTAGATGGGTTCTCTTGCTACAAGAATTTGATTTGCATATTATTGATAGAAAGGGAGCTGAGAACCCCGTTGCAGACAACTTGTCTAGGTTAGAGAATGTTCTTGATGACCCACTACCTATTGATGATAGCTTCCCTGATGAACAATTAGCTGTCATAAATGCTTCTCGTACTGCTCCATGGTATGCTGATTATGCTAAGTACATTGTTGCTAAATTTATACCACCTAGTTTCACATACCAGCAAAAGAAAAAGTTTTTCTATGATTTAAGACATTACTTCTGGGATGACCACATCTTTATAAAGAAGGAGTAGATGGTGTTATTAGACGTTGTGTACCTGAGCATGAACAGGAACAGATCCTACGCAAGTGTCACTCCGAAGCTTATGGAGGACACCACGCTGGAGATAGAACTGCACATAAGGTATTGCAATCCGGTTTTTATTGGCCTACTCTCTTCAAAGATGCCCGTAAGTTTGTCTTGTCTTGTGATGAATGTCAAAGAATTGGTAATATTAGTAGACGTTAAGAAATGCCTATGAATGATTCACTTGTTATTGAACCATTTGATGTTTGGGGCTTTGATTATATGGGGCCATTCCCTTCTTCTAATGGGTATACACATATTTTAGTTGCTGTTGATTACGTTACTAAGTGGGTAGAAGCTATTCCAACTAGTAGTGCTGATCATAACACCTCTATTAAGATGCTTAAAGAATTTATTTTTCCGACGTTTGGAGTTCCTAGATATTTAATGACAGATGGTGGTTCACATTTTATTCATGGTGCTTTTCGTAAAATGCTTGCTAAGTATGACGTTAATCATAGAATTGCATCTCCATATCACCCGCAGTCTAGTGGTCAAGTAGAATTGAGTAATAGAGAGCTCAAATTAATTTTGCAAAAGACTGTTAATAGATCTAGAAAGAATTGGTCCAAGAAACTTGATGATGCATTATGGGCCTATAGAACTGCATATAAAAACCCTATGGGTATGTCTCCATATAAAATGGTTTATGGAAAAGCATGTCACTTACCTCTCGAACTAGAACATAAGGCATATTGGGCCATTAAAGAGATCAATTATGATTTCAAACTTGCCGGTGAGAAGAGGTTATTTGACATTAGCTCACTTGATGAATGGAGAACCCAGGCCTATGAGAATGCAAAATTGTTTAAAGAAAAAGTTAAAAGATGGCATGACAAAAGGATACAAAAGCGTGAGTTTAATGTAGGTGATTATGTGTTGCTATTCAACTCTCGTTTAAGATTTTTTGCAGGAAAACTTCTCTCTAAATGGGAAGGTCCTTACGTTATCGAGGAGGTCTATCATTCCGGTGCCTTAAAAATCAACAACTTCAAAGGCACAAATTCCGAAGGTGGTGAACGGTCAAAGAATCAAACATTACATCTCAGGTAATCCTATAAATGTTGAAACTAATGTTATTGAAACCGTAACCCCGGAGGAATACATAAGGGACACTTTCCTGAACGTTTCAGACTCCGAAAAGGAATAGGTATGTGGTACGGTAAGTAAACCGACTCCAAAACAGTTCTAATGGCAATTTTTCTCCATTTTGGAATATTTAAGAAAATAGGAAAATAAGAAGTAGTCCGGGAAGGACACGAGGCGTCCACGAGGGTGGAGGGCGCGCCCTACCCCCCTGGGCGCGGCCCCTGCCTCGTGGGCACCTCGTGTGCCCTCTGGACTCTATTTTCTTGCACGATACTTCTTTTGGTCGGTAAAAATTCATTATATAATCTCCCGAAGGTTTTGACCACCGTACCATGCAAATATCCTCTGTTTTTGTTTCGAGCTGTTTTTGCAGTAGATTTAGAGCAAGATGTCATCTCAGGACTCCGACGAAGAGAGCTATGTCTCACATCTCATTGCTGACCCAAAGACTTATGGGGACCTATCTCCTTGTGGTCGAACTACGGATGATGAGGAGGATGCTCATTCGAGGAGGATAAATGATTAAAGTTCAGAGGGGGAGGATGTTCCTCTACCTCAGCCTGGGGATATGCACATGGAGTTCAAGAAGTCTAGTCTCCCTAAGAGGGCTAAACTGTCTAACAACCGATCTATTCCTTCTCGTTTTTGGCAGAAAAGCAAAGGGGATTTATGTGACAAGATTTTGAAGCTGGAATCTCAGGTCAACGATTTGAAGGAGGAAATTGCTCTTCTCAATTACAATACGAAAAAGCTGAAGGCACAACTATCTTCATCATCAACAACTCCGTCATCACCACCTCCGAAGAAAGAGATATAATCACATGGGTATGGGCACTCCCCTTGGCAACTGCCAAGCTTGGGGGAGGTGCCCTGGTATCGTATCACCATCACACTCCTATCTTTACCGTTTTTCTTAGTTCGATCCTTTTGGTAATATCTTGATCTAGCAGAATAAAGTTTTAGTATGATTTAGTTTTGAGTTTTGCCTTATGATCCTTCTATGTAATCGAGTCCGTGAGCTATATATAATAAAGATTAGTGTTGAGTCAAGGGCTTGATTATCTTGCTATGATCTTGAGGGAATAAACAGAAAAGAAAAGAGTAAAAAGAAATAAAGAGATCATATTAATGGAGAGTAATGACTTCACATATAAAGAGTATGATGAGTACAAGTTGTTCAGAGTTGACAAACATAGTTTTGGTCATCGTTGCAATTAATAGGAAGTAATAAAGAAAGAGAAGTTTTCACATATAAATACACTATCTTGGACATCTTTTATGATTGTGGGCACTCATTAAAATATGACATGCTAAAGAGTTGATGTTGGACAAGGAAGACAACGTAATGGGTTATGTTTTCTTATATCTGAAATAAAGTATATTATCTTGGATCATCCAACATGTTGAGCTTGCCTTTCTCCCTCATGCTAGCCAAATTCTTTGCACCAAGTAGAGATACTACTTTTGCTTTCGAATAACCTTAAACCCAGTTTTTCCATCAGAGTCCACCATACCTACCTATGGATTGAGTAAGATCCTTCAAGTAAGTTGTCATGTTGCATGCAATAAAAATTGCTCTCTAAATATGTATGATTTATTTGTGTGGAGAAAATAAGCTTTATACGATCTTGTGATGCGGAAGCAATAAAAGCGACAGACTACATAATAAAGGTTCATATCACAAGTGGCAATATAAAGTGATGTTCTTTTGCATTAAGATTTCATGCATCCAACCATAAAAGCACATGACAACCTCTGCTTCCCTCTGCGAAGGGCCTGTCTTTTATTCTTGTCTATTACCTTATACAAGAGTCGTGGTGATCTTCACCTCTCCTTTTTATATTTTATCCTTTGGCAAGCACATTGTGTTGGAAAGATCCTGATATGTATATATCCAATTGGATGTGAGTTAGCATGAACTATTATTGTTGACATTACCCTTGAGGTAAAAGGTTGGGGGGCAACACTATAAGCCCCTATCTTTCTCTGCGTCCGATTAAAACTCCATAACCATAAGTATTGCGTGAGTGTTAGCAATTGTGAAAGACTAAATGATAGTTGAGTATGTGGACTTGCTGTAAAGCTCTTATAATGACTCTTTCCGATGTAATGATAAATTGCAATTTCTTCAATGACCGAGATCATAGTTTGTTAGTTTTCAACGAAGTTTCAGATTCATACTTGACATTGCGAATAGACTGTTACTTTAGCATAAGAAATCATATGACAATATATATATATATATATGTTGCTGTTATAAGAATGATCATGATGCCCTCATGTCCGTATTTTATTTTATCGACACCTCTATCTCTAAACATGTGGACATATTTTTCGTTATCGACTTCTGCTTGAGGACAAGCGAGGTCTAAGCTTGGGGGAGTTGATACGTCCATTTTGCATCATGCTTATATATCAATATTTACTGCATTATGGGCTGTTATTACACATTATATCACAATACTTATGCCTATTCTCTCTTATTTTACAAGGTTTACATGAAGGGGGAGAATGCCGACAGCTTGAATTCTGGGCTGGAAAAGGAGCACATATTAGAGACCTATTCTGCACAACTCCAAAAGTCTTGAAACTTCACGGAGGCATGTTTTGGAATAAATAAAAAAATACTGGAGAAAGAATCAACCAGAGGGGGCCCACACCCTGGCCACGAGGGTGGGGGCGCCCCCTACCCCCCTGGGCGCGCCCCTTGCCTCGTGCGCCCCCTGGCAGGCCTCCGATGCCCATCATCTGCTATATGAGGTCTTTTACCCTGGAAAAAATCATAAGCAAGCTTTCAGGACGAAACACCGCCGCTACGGGGCGGAACCTTGGCGGAACCAATATAGGGCTCCGACGGAGCTGTTCTGCCGGGGAAACATCCCTCCGGGAGGGGGAAATCATCGCCAACGTCATCATCAAAGATCCTCTCATCGGGAGGGGGTCAATCTCCATCAACATCTTCACCAGCACCATCTCCTCTCCAACCCTAGTTCATCTCTTGTATCCAATCTTTGTCCCAAAGCCTTAGATTGGTACCTGTGGGTTGCTAGTAGTGTTGATTACTCCTTGTAGTTGATGCTAGTCGGTTTATTTGGTGGAAGATCATATGTTCAGATCCTTTATGCATATTAATACCTCTCTGATTATGAACATGGATATGATTTGTGAGTAGTTACGTTTGTTCCTGAGGACATGGGAGAAGTCTTGCTATAAGTAGTCATGTGAAATTGGTATTCGTTTGATATTTTGATGAGATGTATGTTGTGTCTCCTCTAGTGGCGTTATGTGAACATCGACTACATGACACTTCACCATTGTTTGGGCCTAGAGGAAGGCATTGGGAAGTAATAAGTAGATGATGGGTTGTTAGAGTGACAGAAGCTTAAACCCTAGTTTATGAGTTGCTTCGTAAGGGGCTGATTTGGATCCATATGTTTCATGCTATGGTTAGGTTTACGTTAATACTTCTCTTGTAGTTGCGGATGCTTGCAATAGGGGTTAATCATAAGTGGGATGCTTGTCCAAGAAAGGGCAGTACCCAAGCACTGGTCCAGCCACATACCAAATTATCAAAGTAACGAACGCGAATCATATGAGCGTGATGAAAACTAGCTTGACGATAATTCCCATGTGTCCTCGGGAGCGTTTTCCTTCATATAAGAGTTTGTTCAGGCTTGTCCTTTGCTACAAAAAGGATTGGGCCATCTTGCTGCACTTTATTTACTTTCATTACTTGTTACCCGTTACAAATTACCTTATCACAAAACTATCTATTACCGATAATTTTAGTGCTCGCAGAGAATACCTTAGTGAAAACCGCTTGTCATTTCCTTCTGCTCCTCGTTGGGTTCGACACTCTTACTTATCGAAATGACTACGATAGATCCCCTATACTTGTGGGTCATCGCTGGTGTTGGGCAAGTCGCCCCGGCAAGGCTCTTGCCGGGGCTACGTAGGCCGCCCCGACAAGGGTATTGCCGGGGGAAGTCCATCTTGCCCCTTTGCTCTTCATGCCTCTGGTTCGAGTGCTGTCTTGGCAGTCTTGTACCTTTGCTTCTTCTGCCTCGCCAAGCATGGTCGTAGGTGAGGCTATGACTGCCCGCACACAAGTAAAGGGGTACAGAAAGACCCCTACTTTTGTACACGGACAGGAGCCCCCGGGCCCGGGCCACACATAATCGCGAAGCGTTGTTCGGCCAGGCCCAGAACGGTGCGCGGGTACGCATGGCAGAGTTTTAACCGCGGTAACTTCTTCGCCAGTTGCGCTTCCCCACGACCCGCATTGAGTGCGTGACGTGGGGGTCGTGCGTGGAACGGTCGCAACACGCTTGCATCACCCTACGGTGAATAGTAAAGAGGCGGACCGCGTCTTCCCCATAAAAAAGTGGAAACCGCAAGGGCGCTGCTCATTTACCCTCCACGCCTTTTCCCATCTTGGAACCGCCGTTCCCCTCTTCTTCTTCAAGCGTAAATCGGAGCTTTCGCCTCTGCTCGCCGTCGCCGCGCCCCCATTGCCCTTGATCCCTCACCCCTTCTCAGCCGCCATGGCGCCCAAGGCAAGCAAGGGCAAGGGAGCAGTCAAGGACGCCGGGGGGAAGGAGGCGCCGGAGAGCGAGTTGGTGGAGCTGTGGACGCAGTATGACCTCTTCACCTCGACGTTCGACGCGCTCACCCTCAAGGAGAAGTTCAGGCCCCTGTGGGGGAGGGAGACGTCGGGGCATCCCGCCACGCGCATCGTCCCTGCCTCCTTCGCTAAGTCCGGTTCGAATCGATATCCTTTCTTTGTCGACTACTTCTCCTGCGGGCTCTGCCCCCCTTTCTCAGATTTCTCCAATGACATCATGCACACCTATGGCTTCCACCTTCCGGACCTTACGCCGAACGCCGTGGCATGCATGGCCTTCTTTGCCCATCTTTGCGAGGGCTTCGCCGGAGTGCACCCCAGCACGGTGCTCTTCCACCATTACTTCACCCCTCGCATCCAGCCAGGGGGCGCCATCTCTGGCTGCATCACTTGGATCCCGAGGACCCAGAGTAGGGGCACATACCCGGAGGGTGCCCAGAAGGATAGGTGGGATGAGTGGCAGGGCCGGTGGTGCTGGATCGAGGAGACAGATCCGCAGGAGTTCTGCTGGGTCCATCGTAGGACGCCGATCCGCAACAAGGACTGGGGCGAGCTCGACGCCGATGACAAGAAGCTCACGGTTGCCACCACAAGGATCCATAGCCTCACCTCGGTCGGGCTCACTCTCGAGATGATCGGGGCCGACTTCATCCGCCGCCGGATTGCCCCACTGCATATTAAGGGGAGGCTGGCCTGGGACTTAAGGAATGCAGCCGATATAATGAGGCCCCGCCCCAGCCTAAACCACACCTTCACGGTGCTGCAACATGCCCATCTTTGTCAGAGGCTTTTCCGGCTCAAGGTTTATGAGGTCGGCAGGGTCGAGAGGACCAGCAAGGCCAACAAGACCGGCAAGGCCGCCAAGGCCGGCAAGTCTAACAGCCTGTTCGGGTTGCCAGCAGGGGTAGTCCCGTTGAGCAACAACTCTTGCCTGACCGCCATCATCGCCATGATGCCGGTTTTCAACGTGCACGGCCTCGATTCGACCTGCGCTGAGCCAAAGGCGGAGCTGGTGCAGGTATTCTTCGACAAGTTATCGGAGAGGTATGTTCATGACGAGCCACAGCTCATCCGTGACACCACTGAGGAAGAGCTGGCGTACATTGCCCCCAGGGCGGAGGAGGCAGCACTTGTTGAGGAGGCCGGCAGCCTCGGCACTATGGAGGACCAGGCTGATGTGGCCACAGAAGAGAGGGAGTTTGCCGAGTGGACGGGGTCTGCCGAGGAACCCAGCGGCGCCGGCGCTGGGGTCCCCCTTGTTGAAGAAGCAGCCGAGGAGTCAGACGAAGAGGATATTGATGCGGATGACTCCTTGGCTCCAGGGAGGAAACGCGTCCTGCGGCGGGCTGGTTCCGGTGAGTCGGTTCGGCCCGGCAAGTCCGTGCAATAGGAACGGGCCCAGGCGCAGCCGCGCGCCAGACGAGGGCTGCGGCAGCGAAGAAGGCCGCGGCCACCACCTCCTCCTCGTCGAAGCGGCCCAGGACTCCATCCCCTTCTCCTCCCCTTGCGGACGCCGCCCCGGAGACCAATTTCGACCTTGGGTCCTTTAGCCCGAAGAGGAAGAGGAGGACAGCGGAGGAGGACGAGTAAGCACCTTGCCCCTCATCATTTCCTAACCCTCCGACCATCCCATCTTTCCCTGACTTGATCTTATCTTCACAGTGACACGGAGACGCTGGCCCAGAGGGCGGCGTTAGGGCCAAAGCTTCGATGGGCGAAGAGCCCCGGGTGAGCGCTCCGTGCACGCCGGCGTTGGTGGTGGTCAGCCCGGACAACAGCCCTCGATGCCGCCCCCGCTTCAGCCCCCATCATGAGTTCATTATTCACTCCCCATCGACGGGCGTTGGGGTGTCTATCCTTGGCGCTGACCTTGCCGGGTTTGCAGGAGGAGAGCGGCAATAGGAGGAGCTGCTGAGGGCCGCCCCCGTCAACCACGCCACCCAGAGGGGTGTCATCGGCAAGGGAATCTACCGCCGAGCCCACACGCACGGAGGAAGAGGGCGCAAGCTTGGGCGCTGGTGGCTCCATCCCGGCAACAAACGTTGGCGGGGAGGGAACCACTTCTTCTCAATTCGGCACGGGTAAGTCGCCTGCCTCCTATCCCTTGCTATCTCTGCCATGCGACGTTCTTTCTTTTCTTTGTTCTGAACTTTGATTTTGGCCTCGCTTCTGGTTTCCAGACCCTCCCTCGACGGACCAGGTAGACATCGACACTGTGATCGAGGAGGTTGCCAAGGATGCCGAAGCTGAGGGCACCAAGATCGTGGCTGGGGAAGCCGCCAAGTCCGCCACCGAGGAGGTCGCCAAGGGGCCTGCCGGGGAGGCCGGCAAGGCTGCTGCCGAGGAGGCCGCCAAGGGGCCTGCCGCGGAGGGGGTGGCCGACGACCAACCTTCCTCCCCTGCAGCCCCCGCCCCGGGCAAGTACTTGAGGGTGGGCGATGATCTGTTCATTCGCCTCCAAGGGTCGGCAAGCACCAAACGCCAGCCGAAGGGGAGGTTTTCGACGATGAGGCGCTCGCCACCGCCGGGCTCTAGGTTGTCGACGAACCGAGCGCCAATGGTGGCGGTTCCAAAGAGGAGCAGCTCCTCCGGGCCATGAGCGCTAATTTCCAGAAGCTTCAGGCGCTCCACCGCGCCCGCCAGGACAAGGTGAACTCCAGGATAGCGGCTGTGAACAAGACAGAAGCGTATTTTCCGGAGCACGTCGCTCAGACGCCAGTCTCGTTCGGCGAGGCCCGGAAAGAACTGAGGGCTGCCCATGATCAACTAGATGAGCGCAAGCGAGGGCTCCTCCTGAAGTAGGCCGACATCAAGAAGGCTCAAGAGGCGGCGAAGGAATAGGCCACCAAGGACAAAGCTGACCAGCGGCAGCAGCAAGCTTTGCTGAACACCCAAGAGGAAGACCTCGTTGCTCGTGAACAGGCGCTTGCCGCCACGCTCCACGGCAAGGATGAAGAAATTGAGAAGCTCGTCGTGCAGCGGACCCAGGAGCTGGGGCGGAAGCATAAGGATGCACTTGATGCTTTGGCCCTGGACCAAGTTGGCAAGGTGGAGAAGCTGGAGCTGGAGCGGGAGGAGCTGAAGAAGGAGATCTCAAAGCTGACAGAGGACAGGGACACGGCTAACCGCACTCTGGCGGATTTGTAGGTCGCCATCTCCGACAACACCAAGCTGCTCTCTGAGGCCAACGACTCCATCGACGATCTGAAGCTGAAACTGGACACCTTGGAAGGGACGCTTTCGGAGGTCAGGACCCGTGAGGAGACCCTGAACAAGGCCCTTGAGGGGAAGAAGCTGCTGCGGCAAAATGACGCTGCTGCCCACAAGGACTATGTGGACTGCATAAATCTCTGGACCAGCCGCCTCATTGACGTTGCAGAGAGGCTCACCACACAGCTAGCCGTCATGGACATGTCGAACTTTAGGTACTCCCAGGAGGCGAACATAAGCCCCAGTGCTCGGTTGACCCCGTTTTTTGAGGGCGTCCTCGACGCCCTGGAACAGCTCCGCTCCAGTCGAGTGACTTATCTGGCCAATGAGGCTCAGAAGCTTTGCCGGGGCGCCCTGACCAAGGTGCTCACCAAGGTGGCGTTCTGGAACCCCAGGGTCGACTTCACCAACGCGCTTGAGAGTTTGCCGGAGGATGCGGACCTCGAGGCACTCGAAGAGCGTATCGAGCCCATCATCAGCTGCGTTGACGGAGTCAAGAGGGTGGAAGGCCAGCGCCGGGACTAGCCACCCCGTTTCTAATTGCCGCTGCGAGTTCATGACCAAGACGATTTTATCTTAAGTTAGAACTGCGACAACCGTTGATGTAATATAACTTTGCAGTATTTTGAAATGGCGCATGCCATCTTCTTGTTTGATCTTTCTTTGTATGTACACACCCTACGCTTAGTTGGATAGGTTTGCCGGCGCGTAAACCCGTGCTGTGGCGCTTTGAGGAATGGATCCTTAGCAGCCTGCCGGGGGCGCTTGCTGCCGGGCAAGCCACCTTGTAGGTGCTTAACTAGTTGGCCTAGAAGCTGCATGCTGCCACGCAAGCGCTTGCCTAGTTGGCGGGCTGGTTGCCACGTTGGAACGGCCGCGGGGCAGCGAAACATTGGTGGGTGCGGGCCTAGCCGTGGCCTCGCAGATTTCCCCGGCAAGGGTCTTGCCGGGGTCTCGCGGGCGTCCCCGGCAAGGATCCTGCCGGGGGTCTTCGGTCGTCCCTGGCAAGAGGTCTTCGTCTACTAGTTCTTGTCTAAATTCGCAGGCCGTTGGTCTTCACAAAGATCTGCATGCCACCACGCAGGCGCCTCTGAGTCTTGGTCTCGACGTTGTCGATGGTGTCAGAGTTCTCAGGCTCAAGGGTGGTGGCCTTGCTGGTGTTGGGCAAGTCGCCTCGGCAAGGCTCTTGCCGGGGCTACGTAGGCTGCCCCGGCAAGGGTGTTGCCGGGGGAAGTCCATCTGCCCCTTTGCTTTTCATGCCTCTGGTTCAAGTGTTGTCTTGGCAGTCTCGCACCTTTGCTTCTTCTGCCTCGCCAAGCATGGTCGCAGGTGAGGCTATGACTGCCCGCGCACAAGTAAAGGGGTACAGAAAGACCCCTACTTTTGTACACCGACATCTGCATATGTTTATCCCCATTGAAAACTTAACCTATATTGTCATCAATGACCAAAAAGCGGGAGATTGTAAGTGCATCTAGTGCCCCTTAGTGATTTTGGTGTATTTAAGACTTATAGGTTAAGTGACTAATGTGTTTGTGAGTGTACACATGTCTATAAGTCTATGAGGAGTTTGATATTTACAGAGAAAGTCGACCCCTAAAAATGAATGTCTTCAACTGAAGACTTTGCCTTTGTGAAGACTTTGAAAGTGAAGAAATTGGTGTGACCATGAAGACTTGATATCCATGAGAGGAACATGAAGCGTGAAGCCTTTTGTTTTCGTAGTTTCATTTTATCTTTCTTGAGTCATAGGAAACACCGTACTGTTAAAGGGGGTCGAGGTAAAACTAAGGAAAAGTTTCCAAGTGATGCTCATCTCAAAATCCTACACCTACCAATCCTTTCGAGTGAAGCCATTGGAAATCTCATATAGTTCAGTCAATTTCTTCAATGACAGAGACGAAGATCTTCTGCTCTCTGAGGAATTTGTTCTGACTGAGGAGTTAGGAATTCGCCTGTGCAGATTGCCTACAAGTGAGGAACATGATAGCCCCGAGGAATTTGAGAGGCCACATTTCCGACTGTTGCTGTGCTACGCGCCAGCTGTTCCAAAATATCTACCCACCTAACGGTCATATCATTGAAGGGCATTTATGTCTTATCATGTCGGTCTGCTCCCTAGGCTTTAAATACCCGCCCTCGACAACCACTAGCTGGTTGGCAGCTCCGAGAGAAACTGACACTTGTCATTGAGAGCATCCCATCCTCCTAGGACTTTGAGCGAAAATTATCAAGTGAGGAAAACCCAAACCCAAGCACCTACAAACCCAAAGTGATTGAGCATCACTTAAGAGATTGTTCCTGTGTGGAACCGACGCTTGTTGCCTTTGAAGACTATGCATCTTCCAGACGGTTAGGCGTCATGGTCTAGAGCATCCAAGAGGAAATTATGGATCGCCGAGTGACCGAGTTTGTGAAGGTTTGGAAGTCACCTGAGGACTTACCACGAGTGATTGAGCGAGGTCTGTGTGACCTTAGCTCAAGGATAATATGGTGAGGACTGTGTATCCGGGACTGCGTGTCCTCAGGTTTAAATACCTAGCTGCTCCAACCAGACGTACGATTGTCACAATAGTTGGAACTGGTCTAGCAAATCACTGTCTTCACCGAGCTACTGGTTCTATTTCCTCAACCCTTTCGTTTCCTCATTACTGTGTTGTTGTACCTGCTCGTTACTGTTTGAAGACTTTGACTAAAGACTTTCTCAATTTCCTCAACCCATTCATTTCCTCATTATTGTGTTGTTGTACCTGATCATTACTATTTGAAGACTTTGACTGAAGACTTTCTCAATTTCCTCAATCCTATTTCTTCAGTCAGTTTGTCTTCAGCCTTCTTATCCTGTGTTTATGCTTCCTATACTCATTGCTTGTTTTCATTTCATCATGATGATTGTGCTACTGCATTGTTAAGCTTACTTCTGAGTACTTATTCCGCTGCTAGTTGTTCCATACTTAGGAATTTCCTCACCCTGAAATTCCTCAGTGACGAATTTGTAAAAGTCGCCTATTCACCCCCCTCTACTCGATATAACGCACTTTCACCTTTCCTCTGACTCAGAACCTCAAGACAAAGTTCGTCAAGCGAGCCGGAAAGTAAGATTTTCTCACCCTTTAGCTTACTTGGATCCCAACTTTCTTTTGAAGAAGCAGCAATACGGAGTTCGCCTCACAACCCAGAATAGTGGTTGTGGGATTCTCACCTCCGGCTTACCCAACACGCCGGCTCCTTGCAAGCGCCGTCCAGAGGTTTCACAGATTTCTGACTTAGCTTTTCCCAAGGCGGGTCATATTCGACAACCTCTTAACCCTTCTGATTCAAACTATCAGGGAGCTTCTCACTCTTCATCTGGTGATTCCACTTGGACTCAGGTTCCTTTGTTCAAGACCGTTCCTAGGTGAGAACACTTAACCTTGCTTGCTTTAACACTTTACTCAACTGATATACTAATCTCATCATGTATTTTTACTTTAAGTGTTATGGCCAAACCCAGCAAGAAACCGAAAGTGAGTAAGCCGGCCGAAGACCCCAAAACTACTGACCCGGAGAAACAGACAATATCTGAATCTTTGCATCAAACCTCCAAAGCAGCCGTGGATGATCCATCGCCAGAGGAGCACCATGTCACCATGGACTCCATGAATGTTGACCCAGAGAATGCTAAGCTGCCCAGTCCCGCTCAGCCGGCTCAAGAGACTGAAGACGTAATGGTCACTGGGACAACTTATACAACGCCAAGCAACCCCACCGTCTTATCCAAGCACAGTGCCAAGGAAGAAATTTCAGCTGTTGATAAGGGCAAGTGGAAACTGGATCTGGAGAGCTATGCTCAATTCAATGCCCATGAGATTCACACAGGTTATCTGAACCGCCTTCAAACCAGCCGAGACTTTGAAGCCAGCTTGGTTAACCTCATGAAGGAGCGCTTTGAGGTAAGCACTAACAAAAACTTCTTATATAAGTATATATCTGTCAGCCGCCAAGTCTACTGAGTATGAAAAACCTAAATATGCTATAGACTTAAATATATTGGTTGATCTTGTAGACATGCATAACAATTCGTAATTGATGAATCAAAACGTGTAGTCCCCAAGGGCCGGCTTAAAGTGGAAAGTTAAGCCGGGACTTCAAATAGTAGTGCTTAATTTCGCACATGTAACCCTCAAGGGCCGGCTTAATCAGCATGGCTAAGCCAGAACTTATCACCATACTTATGAATAAACTACAAACATGTAGCCCCCATGAATCGGCTATAGTCGTAGAAATTTAACAGGGTCATCATAAAGTTGTCTACAAAAAGAGCAATGTACATTAGCCCCCAAGTGCCAAGTAAAATACTTGTATTATGCTTGGGACTTCAAAGAAGGTGATCATCATAATCATATAATGCTGCTGACTCGCCTTATCTTTTAGGCTGAATTAAATATGAAAGAATCTCAAGTGGCGGATCTACGTCAAAACATCCATTCCCAACAATCAGAAACTTCAAAGGCCAAATCAGAGCTAAAAACTGCCTTAGAAGAGATCGAAAGGTTGAAAATGTATTTCAGCGCTGAGAGAACCGGCTGGGACACCGAGAAGGCAGCTCTACTGAAAAGAGAGGAAGATGCCGAAGCTGCCCTTAAGCCGGTGACAGATGAGTTGTCCGGCTTGAAGCATCAAATCAATAGCATGACAGCCGCCATCTTTGCTAAGTAATATTATACCTCAATCTTTCATCATCAATGTTGAACAATCATTCAACTGGCTTATCAATATCTTTTGTAATGCAGACCCCCGGGTTTCCCACTTTGGCTCAGATATGCGCATGAAGCTAATAGCCGCCTACACTCTTGTGGAACAATTATACACTGGCGCGCAACGAGCTATGGCTGTCGTCTCTTATACCAAACAACCACCTACTCTTATCAGAGTAACTCTGGACAAGCTGTCAGTTGTACCCTAAAGGGCAGAAGAAATAAAACAATCAGCCGCCAGGGCTGGCGCCGTTACTGCCCTGAGCCGGGCCAAAGCATGGCAGGTAGGGCTTGACCCGGCGGAGTTGGCTACTGGCTGCCCAAGCTTAAAAGAAGATGGGTCTCCCTTCACTGCAGAAGACTTCACCAAAATTGTTAGGGAGATGCGCCGTTCGCAAGCAAACTGGCTGAGGAATCTGAGCTCTCCAAATATCAGGCGGCTTATGCCGCTCAAAATGAAAAATTGAAAGCGCCGGTTTATCCAATCATGGACCTGATTCCTCCAACACGTAAGCACACTTTTGCCCCTGACATTGATCCCTCCACGCTCATAGATGATGAGGCTATATTCAAAGCTTTAGCTGGCGTCAACTGGACATCACCTGAATTCTAGCCAGTGGAGGAAGAAGGAGAACCGGCGCAGGATGACCCGAAAACTTCAAACCGTCAAGATCAAGGCAACTGAACCACAAGGTGTCTCTGATACTGTCTTCCGGCTCTTCATGAAAAAAACAATGAATCGGTTGGGCTTGGAAAGCCATGTAATAAGGTAGTAAAAACAATGATCTGACATGCCATCTTGCATGTTTATGTGCATAACATTTTGAGCCACCGATCTGATACTGAAGATCTGCTGCTTATGCTCATAATTTTATCAATCATGCTGATCATGTTATCATAATCCCTGTACACAAGTAAATAGCATGTGCCCTGGCGGTTCACACCAGGGCGGGTTATCAAAACTTGCATACTCATAGCAAGTAAATAACATACCTGTGAGATTTGTTCATACTGCCGGCTTACAACACCAGATGCATCAAGGGTAATAGCCCAGAAACTTAAAGCACTGAACTCCAGGTGCATAATCAAAGCATACTGGCAACTTATCGTCCAAAGCCAGGCCGGATTATCAAAACCTCAGATACGCTCAAATATGAGCCATAAAGATTAAGGCTACATGGCCTGAAGCGTTTTAAACCATATGTTAACATGGTACAAGAATATGAACCCAAACAACGTTCAAATAAAAGAATAAACGAGAAAAATAAGGCTTTCATATGCTGCCAAACCTTAAAATCAAGTGTTGTTCAAGGGCCGCACAGCCACTGAGTTAATCCTTTATTCAAACCTGTAAGCCAGGCCTCACATGACCAACCGCCGTTTTAACTTTCACAAGTTCAGGGTCTTTATAAGATTGACTGTCAAGAGTATGGCGGGTCATTCCAGGATTACCTGGGCGGAGTGGCAGACATACAAAGGCATGATAACCAGGAGTTTTGGTGAATACACCCGGCGTCCAAGCCGACCAAAAGGGTAAATATAGCCATGTTCATTGAACAGGAAGCCCCCAAGTGACCTTTAACAAGCCATCAAGGCAGGTTACCTATGTTTGAACTCTACATTGTAACAAGTTCTCTTTGGCAACCTTTTAACTTGGGTAGAAAAGCCCCCAAGTCATTTGCAACAAGGCGTATAAGCCGGATCAAAGGGTAGTCATAGCTATGCTCAGTGAGCAGGAAGCCCCCATGTTATTTGTAACAAGGCGTGCAAGACGGATCAAGAGGGTATTCATAGCTATGCTCAATGAGCAGGAAGCCCCCAAATTATCTTATGAATTGACAATAAAGACTCAGATACTCAGAAATGAAATGACAGAGGCCCTGAATTATCAGGGATGCCGGCTTTATTATACTAATCATAATATATACATTGGTAGAAATACGTACAACACAAGAGCCGGTGGCTCAGGTGTAATAAGGCCGAAGATGAGCAATGTTCCATGGCCGGCTCATCTCCTCCTCCCATGCGCATGAGTCCTTGTGGTCTCGAACATCAATGAGGTAGTATGACCCGTTGTTCAGATTTTTGCTGACCACAAAGGGCCCTTCCCAAGGTGGGGATAACTTTTGCATATCTGTTTGATCCTGGATGAGCTAGAGCACCAAATCACCTTCTTGAAAGGTTCGGGTTTTAACCCGATGGCTATGATAACAACACAAATCTTACTGGTAAATTGCCGAACGAGCCGCCACAATGTCACACTCCTCATCTAGAAGGTCAAGATCATCCTGACGTGATTTCTCATTATCAGTTTCAACATAAGCCGCCACACGGGGCGAGTCGTGACAGATGTCACTGGGAAGAACCGCCTCTGCTCCATAAACCATGAAAAAAGGCGTGTAACCCGTAGATCTGTTGGGGGTAGTATTGATACTCCATAGTATTGAGGGAAACTCCTCAACCCAACAACCCGGCGTCCTCTGCAAAGGGACCATAAGCCGGGGTTTTATGCCTTTCAAGATTTCTTGATTGGCTCTTTCAGCTTGACCATTAGATTGGGGGTGAGCCACCGATGAGACATCAAGACGAATATGTTCTCGTTGACAGAATTCTTTCATAGCACCCTTGGACAGATTAGTGCCATTATCAGTTATGATGTTGTGAGGAAAACCAAAATGGAAAATCACCTTTTTTTATGAATTGAACCACCGTTGCCGCGTCACACCTGCTGACCGGCTCTGCCTCGACCCACTTCATAAACTTGTCAACTGCCACCAAACGATGAGTCTTTTTGTCCTTGGATCTTTTAAAAGGCCCAACCATATCCAGCCACCTGACTGCAAACGGCCAAGTAATTGGAATCATCCTCAATTCTTGAGCCAGCACATGAGCTCGTCTGGAAAATTTCTTACAGCCATCACATTTGCTAACCAGATCTTCTGCATCAGCATGAGCCGTCAGCCAATAGAACCCATGACGAAAAGCCTTAGCCACGAGAGATTTAGAGCCAGCATGATGGCCAGAATCTCCTTCATGAATCTCCCGTAAAATCTCACGGCCCTCTTCAGGAGAAATACAACGCTGAAACACCCCTGTGACACTACATCTGTGCAACTCACCATTGACAATATTCATCGACTTAGACCGCCGGGTTATCTTCCTGGCCAAGGTTTCATCTTCAGGTAACTCTCCCCAGGTCATATAAGCCAAATATGGAATTGTCCAATCAGGAATAACATGAGGAACCACCACCAACTGTGCCTCCGGGTCAGGGATAGCAAGATCCTCCTCCGTAGGCAATTTAACTGAAGAGTTATGGAAAATATCAAGGAATACATTGGGTGGCACCGGCTTATGCTGAGAGCCCAGCGGGCTTAAAGCATCAACCGCCTCATTTTTCCTACGATCAACGTGTTCCAGTTGATAACCCTTAAAATGACCAACAATAGCATCAACCTCTCAGCGATAAGCCACCATGAGTGGGTCCTTGGAATCCCAAGTTCCTGAAACTTGTTGAGCCACCAAATCTGAGTCGCCAAAGCACCTTCCCGGCTTAGATTCATCTCTTTAGCCATTCAAAGACCATGGAGCAAGGCCTCATACTCAGTTGCATTGTTAGTACAAGGGCACATCAACCTTAAGACATAACAAAATTTATTACCTCGTGGGGAAGTCAAAATAACTCCACCCCCTGAGCCTTCCAATTGCCTAGGCCTATCAAAATGAATAGTCCAATATGTGTTATCAGGCTTTTCTTCAGGCATCTGTAGCTCTGTCCAATCATTGATAAAATCCACAAGTGCTTGAGACTTGATAGCTGTCCGAGGCATATATTTCAAACCATGGGGTCCCAGCTCAATGGCCCACTTGGCCACCTAGCCTGTGGCTTCTCTTATTTGAATAATATCCCCTAAAGGAGCAGAACTGACCACAGTGATGGGATGACCCAGGAAATATTGCTTCAACTTAGGACTAGCCATGAACACTCCATAAACCAACTTCTGCCAATGTGGGTACCTCTGCTTAGATTCAATGAGCACCTCACTAACATAGTAAACCATCCTCTGAATCGGTTATTCCTTGCCTGCTTCCTTTCTTTCCACAACAACTGCTACACTGACAGCCCTGCTGTTAGCGGCCACATATAAAAGCAAGGACTCCTTATCAATGGGAGCTGCAAGGATTGGCAGCTCAGCCAACTGCTGTTTTAGTGCCTCAAAAGCCTGATTAGCAGCATTGCTCCATGCAAAGTGATCTATTTTCTTCATCATCTGGCATAAAGGGATAGCCTTCTCTCCCAGGCAGCTTATAAACCGGCTCAAAGACGCAATACGACCTGCCAAATGCTGGACGTCATTGATACATGCCGGCTTAGCCAAAGAAGTGATAGCCTTGATTTTCTCCGGGTTAGCTTCAATGCCTCTATCAGAAACCAAAAAGCCCAACAGCTTACCGGTTGGCACACCAAAAACACACTTGGCTGGGTTAAGCATCATTTTGTAGATCCGGAGGTTGTCAAAGGTTTCCTTCAAATCATGTAACAAGGTTTTCTTATTCCTGGACTTCACAATGATATGATCTACACAAGCATGAACATTGCGTCCAATCTGGTTGTGAAGGCAATTCTGAACACAACACTGATAAGTCGCCTGGGCACTCTTGAGCCCAAAGGGCATAGACACATAGCAGAGTGATCCAAAAGGAGTGATAAAGGCAGTCTTCTCCTGGTCCTGAACTACCATACTGATCTGATGATAACCAGAATAAGCATCTAGAAAACTCAAATGCTCACAACCCGCCGTAGCATCAATGATCTGATCAATACGAGGGAGAGCAAAAGGATCAGCCGGACAGGCCTTGTTAAGGTCTGTGTAATCCACACACATATGCCAAGTGCCGTTCTTCTTAAGTACCAGCACCGGGTTAGCCAACCACTTAGGATGAAAAACTTCAATAATAAACCCAGCCGCCAAGAGCCGAGCCACTTCTTCACCAATGGCCTTGCGCCTCTCTTCATTAAAACAACGAAGGAATTGCTTGACCGGTTTAAACTTTGGATCAACATTGAGAGTGTGCTCAGAGAGTTCCCTCAGTACACCTGGCATGTTTGAAGGCTTCCATGCAAAGATGTCCCGGTTCTCTCGGATGAACTCGATGAGCGTGCTTTCCTATTTTGGATCCATATTAGCACTGATACTGAACTATTTGGATGAGTCGCCAGGAACAAAACCAACCTGCTCGGTGTCATCCACCGACTTAAACTTCAGCAAAGAGTCATGCTCTGTCGTTGGCTTCTTCAAGGGGGTCATATCCACCGGGTCAACATTATCTTTGTACAACTTCAACTCCTCTGTTGCCCAAACAGACGCGGCGTAAGCAGCGTCACCCTCTTCACACTTCAAAGCTATTTTCCTGTTGCCAAGTACTGTGATGGTACCCTTACGACCCGTCATTTTAAGATGTAAATGAACATAACAAGGCCATGCCATAAATTTAGCATAAGCCGGCCGTCCAAACAAGGCGTGATAAGGGCTCTTGATCTTGACCACCTCAAAGGTCAATGTTTCAGCTCTGTAATCATGCTCGTCGCCAAAAGCCACTTGCAAGGGTATCTTACCCACCGGATATGCCGACTTACCAGGCACCCCCCCCCCCCCGTGAAAAACAGTAGAAGACGGCTTAAGATCTTTCTCAGTTAAATTCATACGGCGAAAAGTATCATAGTAAAGGATATTGATGTTGCTGCCTCCATCCATAAGCACTTTTGTAAACTTGTATCCTCCAACCTGAGGGGCAACCACCAAGGCCAATTGACCCGGATTGTCGACCCGGGGCGGGTGATCCTCACGCCTCCATATGATCCTCAACTGCGTTCACTGCCCGCTTGTGAATCTTCTGGTATCATTTGCATAAGCTCATGGTAAACACATGATGAAGCAAGGCTGATTCATAATCGCCTCAAGGTTGAACTTTGGCCTGCCAAACAGGGGCGTTGACGATTCCCCCTTACGACACTGATTATTACTCTGCGTGTTGGTATTGGCCACAAAGTCTGAACCGTCGTCCATCTACTTGCGCTTACCATTATTACCTTGACCCACCGTATTATGTTGTTGTCCCTTTGCATTGCCACTCTTCTTCCCCTTGCCAGCCTTCTCCTCATCAGACTCAGGGTCCTTAGTACTATCAGAGTTGGCGTATTTGACGAGAGCCGCCATGAGCTCTCCCATATCATTGCAGTGGTGCTTAAGCCGCCCTAGCTTCTCCTTAAGGGGAAGGAAATGGCAATTCTTTTCCAAAATCAGGGCAGCTAAACCGGCATTGATAATGTCCGATGAATGGATAACGACCAAGATTCGGTGCACCCAATTGGTTGTTGATTCGCCCTCACCATGGATACAAGAGTCTAAATCAAGAATCGACATAGGCTACTTGCACGTGTCTTTGAAATTCTGGATAAAACGCATTTGCAATTCAGCCCATGATCTGATGGAATTAGGGGTCAATCCTTTCAGCCAAGTGCTTGCCACCCATCCAACATCATGGTGAAATATTTAGCACACGCAGCATCACTGACATCCAACATCTCAATGGCCATCTCATAGCTCTCAATCCAGGCCTCTCGGGGCTGATCTGCCGTGTAATTAGGCACCTTGCGGGGGCCCTTAAAATCCTTGGGCAAGCGCTCATTACGTAAAGCCGGCACTAAGCACGGCACACCAAGGGTTCTAGAGGTTATTCCTGCCTCCACAGACACCGATGGGTCAACCGGAGATTGTTGATGAGCTACCAACTAAGCCGCCAGCTCAGCCTCCCGACATGCCCTGCCCTGATCCACTAAAGGCTGAGCATTGTTATCAGCATGCGGCGGGTCATGCCTACGAGGCTGGTTATGGTGCCGCGCGCTGCTTGAAATCACTGGCGAGTCAATATGCCTGATATAACTCGGGCTTGGACGAGGGGTTGAATGAATCCGATCACGACTGTACGAGTAAGCCGCCTGTTGAGCCACCACTGTTTGAAGAAGCTCTCCGGCCCTCCGTATCTCCATCGCAGCTGGAGACTCGCCTTCAACAGGGAGAGCCACCAATCGCGTGGCTGCAGCGATCATATTGTCTAGAGGGTTAGAACAATGACTCGGTAGTGTCGGAACATGCTGAGGCGGGGTCAAATTCAAACGAGGCGGGTCCGCCACACGTGGTTGAACTGTCGCCCCAATCACGGGCGCCTCGACAACCCGGTTTACCATGGGCGGGTCACTAGTTCCTGCTCCAGGTGTGTTGAAAAGGTTCCTAGCCTCAAACTTTGTGGGTAGACGGGTCTGGTGCCTCCTCATGAGGGCGTTTGAAGCGTTCTGGTCCAAGGTAAGCCGGAACGACTCTGCCTGAATCCGTTGTGTTGCCGCATCCAAAGTGGCTCGTTCTGTTGCCATCCTAGCATTCTCAGCATTAAACTCCAACTTTGCTTGAGCTATCTCATCTCGCAGTTTTGCAACATCCACCTTATGCTGTGCCTGATTTTCTGGTAACGCCAAAGCCTCCAAAAGCTCGGATAACACTTGAGTCGGCGGGTGTGCAGAGCCGCTTGCCCTGGTCGCTGCCGCAACCGTTGAACTAGAGGTCTTAGTGATACGTCTCCAACGTACCTATAATTTTTTATTGTTCCATGCTATTATATTATCCATCTAGGATGTTTATATGCATTTATATGCTATTTCATATGACTTTTGGGACTAACCTATTAACCTAGAGCCCAGTGCCAGTTTCTGTTTTTTCCTAGTTTTTGAGTATTGTAGAAAAGGAAAACCAAACAGAGTCCAATTGACCTGAAATTTGACGGAGATTATTTTTGGACCAGAAGAAGCCCACGGAGCATTGGAGATGGGCCAGAAGAGTCCCGTGGCACCCACGAGGGTGGGGGCGCGCCCTACCCCCCTGGGCGCGCCCCCTACCTCGTGGCCGCCTCGGAGACCCCCCTAACTTGTTCCCGACGCAAAAACCTCTTATATATAGAGAAACCCCAGAACATAACCTAGATCGGGAGTTCCGCCGCCGCAAGCCTCTATAGCCACCAAAAACCAATCGGGTCCCTATTCCGGCACCCTGCCGGAGGGGGGATCCCTCACCGGTGGCCATCTTCATCATCTCGGCGCTCTCCATGACGAGGAGGGAGTAGTTCACCCTCGGGGCTGAGGGTATGTACCAGTAGCTATGTGTTTGATCTCTCTCTCTCTCGTGTTCTTGATTTGGAACGATCTTGATGTATCGCGAGCTTTGCCATTATAGTTGGATCTTATGATGCTTCTCCCCCTCTACTCTCTTGTAATGGATTGATTTTTCTCTTTGAAGTTATCTTATCAGATTGTGTCTTTAAGGATTTGAGAACACTTGATGTATGTCTTGCGTGGGATACCCGTGGTGACAATGGGGTATTCTATTGATTCACTTGATGTATGTTTTGGTGATAAACTTGCGGGTTCCGTGACCGTGGGAATCTATGCATAGGGGTTGGCACACGTTTTCGTCTTGACTCTCCGATAGAAACTTTGGGGCACTCTTTGAAGTTCTTTGTGTTGGTTGAATAGATGAATCTGAGATTGTGTGATGCATATCGTATAATCATACCCACGGATACTTGAGGTGACATTGGAGTATCTAGGTGACATTAGGGTTTTGGTTGATTTGTGTCTTATGGTGTTATTCTAGTACGAACTCTATGATAGATCGAACGGAAAGAATAGCTTCGTGTTATTTTACTACGGACTCTTGAATAGACCGATCAGAAAGGATAACTTTGAGGTGGTTTTGTACCATACAATAATCTCTTCGTTTGTTCTCCACTATTAGTGACTTTGAAGGGACTCTTTGTTGCATGTTGAGGGATAATTATATGATCCAATTATGTTATTATTGTTGAAAGAACTTGCACTAGTGAAAGTATGAACCCCAGGTCTTGTTTCAATGCATTGCAATACCGTTTTCGCTCACTTTTATTACTTGTTACCTTTCTGTTTTTTATATTTTTAGAGTACAAAAACCTATATCTACCATCCATATTGCACTTGTATCACCATCTCTTCACTGATTTAGTGCACCTATACAATTTACCATTGTATTGGGTCTGTTGGGGACACAAGAGACTCTTTGTTATTTGGTTGCATGGTTGCTTGAGAGAGACCATCTTCATCCTACGCCTCCCACGGATTGATAAACGTTAGGTCATCCACTTGAGGGAAATTTGCTACTGTCCTACAAACCTCTGCACTTGGAGGCCCAACAACATCTACAAGAAGAAGGTTGTGTAGTAGACATCACATAGCCGCAACAGTCGTCGAATTGAGCACTGGTTGCGTGCCGGCCATGAAGATCACAACCTGGTTCGGGGGCTCATAGGGGTCAGGAATACTGTCGCTATCAGAACAGTCCCCAAGCCCACCATCTTGCAATTGATACATGGAATTGGTCTCGCCGGTTGAGGACCCATCACCAGAACAGATGGCTGGCTCTCCACTGGACACAGATCCTTCCTCAAGATCCACTCCGTCAGTAAAACCTAGAAAAACGTGCTTCACGACGGCTTGAACCTTGGCGGGTCGCGCATGCTGAGCCGTCTCGACGATGTCGGTGCAAGTGTACGGTTTAGGCTCCGACTCATCGATTTTGCCGATGAAGACGTCGACTTTGCCGAACGGGACCCAATACCCGTACTCGATTGAGCCGGCCTCGGGGCACCAGCCAGCATCGTCGATGTAGAGCTTGCCGCCGCAGCTTTTAGTCATCCGACTGGCGGCGTATCCCTTGATTCCTGCAAAGTTGCCTTTCAAGAACTCGAAACCGCCGTGCACTGGCCCCACGGCGGGCGCCAACTGTCGTGGAATTAAGACGACAGATGCCCTAGCAAAAGGACTTAGGTGTGGAGCCATCGCAGCTAGGTTAGCTTGAAAGGGTTAGACGGGAGAAAGGACACAGAGAGTTCACCCAGGTTTGGCCCTTCTCAACGAGGTAAAAGCCTACTCCTGCTTTAGGTTGTATTGATTGGGTTATTACCAGGGAGCGAATACGGTTGACCTAGTTCTCGATTAGTTGTTTCTTGAGTTAACCCGCCGCCGGGTCACCCCTTCATATACAGGTTGATGCCTGGCGGTTTACAGAGTCTGGCCGGCTCACACAAACATGACCGGCTTGGTTTCTACTAAGCTTGCCTTACAATACAAGTTAAACATATGGCAGCTCATCCCTTTGGGCCTTAAGTCGCCCCTGGGTCTTGGGCCTTCAATAAGCCTGCTTTATGAACCGCCATCCTCATGTCTTCTTGGGCCTCATCGGGCTTCTTCCTTTTTAAGCCGGCAACGGCGTGACCCGGCCCCTCCTGGCAAACTTAAGGCCCAAGAGTATAACAACAATAAATCATAAATCCGAATGAGCATGGCATACTGACGAGCATGAATTTCACTAGTATAACACTACTCATAGCATAACATGACCACTAGCATCAGAAATAACTACCATGCAAGAACATAACGGTAATACTACCAAGTAAACATATAACCAGCTAGATGCAAGGAAACATTCATAGCAACGGTACTGGATAACAACCGGTAAGCATGCATCAGAACAAACATTACTACTACCAGCATGTACTACTACCAACCATGACAAGTAACAATAATACTAGCAAGAAGTACAAGATAACAAGATGCAGAAGAGCATTTGCATGAAGGTGAACACAGATCTATAAGCATTACCAAAACAACGATAGCAGTGGCAGACAAAGAAGCACTTATTAAATGTTCAAGTAGAAAACCATAGCTACTGCATGGTAATCTTATAGGTGGTTGTCGTGGCTTGCCTAGGGATGAAGAATGCACCGGGGAGAAGTGCGGAAGAATTGCGAAAAGATTCGCCGGAAACAGTTCTCTCTTGAAGGGGGCTGTTTATGGGCAAGGGCAAAATGGTCATGTTCACTGTGTGGAAATATTATGAAAGTTGTGCCAACAGAACAAGCTCGACGAGACGAAAACATGGGATTTGGAATGACCCCAATCAGAGTCGCGGTCGTGGAGTTATGATCGTTCGTTTGTTAGGCAGAAATCAAATAAAAACTATGCTTTTTCTGCTGCTAACGGGCGAATGTTCACAAAATAAATGTTTCGGCCGGCGGGGTTTAAACAGAAAGCATATTCCAGTAGACTACGGTTTCGGAGCAGGGAAAACGTCTTTCTGGCCGAAGCCGCATCTCTTTACGCTTTCACTGCCCTGAAAGCGCAAAATGCAAAAGACGCTTCCACTTAAACCCGCGCGGGCCCATGGTCAACGCCCCGGTGTGGCTGACTGGTGGGGCCGAGGAGGAGGCGGCCTGCCTAGCCAGCTGGGCGAGGTCGTCATCTTCTTCCTCGCTCGACCGCGCCTGGACGAGGCCGAGCCGGCGCCCGACGGCGATAGCCGGTGACTCCGGCCACCGCTCGCGAAGCCCGGCCTACCGGCGTGTTCAGGAGGTCAAGCCACACCGTCCGTGGGTAGCATAGTTGCTGGGGAGCGCTGGAGCAGGCATGGCGTCTGTAGCGGTGGAGGATGGCTTCGGGTGGAGATGGACATGGCGCTTCGGTGGGGGAAAGGAAGGGACGAGAGCCTTGTGCGGCGACCGCCGCCCACCACCTGGCGCGGCTCCATGTCCTGGCGAGGACAACGAGCTGCGCGTTTGCGTCAGCATTCCAAGGCTCAACAGAGCCACATCCCAGGAGCACTTCTGGCTATCGCACGTTGGTTAAGCTAAACAACAACTTGGAGAGTTGGAAGATAAAAGCTTTATCCGATTTAGTTCATTCCAAAGGGATATCTTTTGTGTGTGTGTTGTAGTATGTTGGGGATATAACCCAACGGTGTGACCCGCCCAGGAGGGGCAGGGTTACACCATTGGCGACTTAATATGGAGAAGGCCCAAGAGGCCCAAGAAGACGAAGAGAAGACAACGGATCACAGAGGCGGGCCTGGGGTTGGCCCAAGACCCGGATGTGTAAACCGCCATATGGTGGCTTGCCTGTTAAGGCAAGACAGTTTAGAAACCCGGCCGGTTACGACGTGTGATCCGGCTTGGACTCTTGTAAGCCTGGGCCTCAACCTACGTATATAAAGGCGAGACCCGGTGGCGAGTTAACCCAATGAACAACCCTTCGAGGACTAGGTCAGGCGTATTCGCTCCCTTGTAATCGAAACTCAAGTAATACAACTAGAAGCAGGAAGTAGGCTTTTACCTCAACAAGAGGGGCCGAACCTGGGTAAACCCTTTGTGTCCTTTGTGTCCTTTGTCCCGTTCAACCCCTTTAAGCTAACCTACATTGTGATGGTTCCACACCTAAGTCCTTTAACTAGGGCATCTGCCGTGACAAAACCACGATAGTTGGCACACACCATGGGGCCAGAGCACGGCGGTTTCGAGTTCTTGAAGGGTAATTTCTCAGGGATCGAAGGATACGTCATGGGCCGGATGACTAAGAGTCGCCACGTCAAGATCTACATCGACGATGCTGGCTAGGGTCCCGAGGCTCACTCAATCGAGTACGGGTATCGGGTCCCCTTTGGCGGAATTCACGTCTTCATCGGCAAGATCGGCGAGTCAGAGCCTGAGCGGGAGACCTGCACCGACATCATCGAGATGGCTCGGCGCGCACGACCCGCCTGGGTTCAACCCGGACGGAAGCATGCCTTTGTTGGCTTTGTTCATGGGGCGGATCTTGAGGAAGGATCTGTGTCTGGTGGAGAGATGGCCATCTATTCAGGTGATGAGTCCTCAATCGGAGAAACCGAGTCAATCTATCAGCTTCAGGATGGCGGGCTTGGTGGCTATTCCGATGATGACAATATTTCGGACCCCTATGAGCCGTTGAGCAGGGCTGCTATTTTTATGGCTGGCACACAACCAATGTTGAATTCCTCAACTGTCGCGGCCATGACATCCGGCTCAACTGCCGCTGCGACGGCCGGGGCGACCGGCTGTACGCGGCCGCAGGCTCAACTCTTACAAGAGCTCTTGGATGGCTTGGCGACTCTGTTAGCTGATGATACGTCTGCAACGCATCTATAATTTTTTATTGTTCCATGCTATTATATTATCTGTTTTGGATGTTTAATGGGCTTTACTAAGCACTTTTATATTATTTTTGGGACTATCCTATTAACCGAAGGCCCAGTGCAAATTGCTGTTTTTTTTTGCCTATTTCAGTGTTTCGCAGAAAAGGAATATCAAACGGAGTCCAAACGGAATGAAACCTTCGGGAGAGTTATTTTTGGAACAAACGCGATCCAGAGGACTTGGAGTGGGCGTCATGAAAGAAGCGAATAGGCCACGAGGCAGGGAGGCGTGCCTGCCCCCTAGGCACGCCCCCACGCTCGTGGGCCCCTCGCAGCTCCACTGACCTACTTCTTCCACCTATATATACCCATATACCCCGAAAACATCCGAGAGCACCACAAAACCCTATTTCCACCGCCGCAACCTTCTGTACCCGTGATATCCCATCTTGGGGCCTTTTCCGGTGCTCCGCCGGAGGGGGGATCGATCACGGAGGGCTTCTACATCAACACCATAGCCTCTCCGATGATGTGTGAGTAGTTTACCACAGACCTCCGGGTCCATTGTTATTAGCTAGATGGCATCTTCGCTCTCTTTGGATCTCAATACAAAGTTCTCCTAGATCTTCTTGGAGATCTATCCGATGTAATTCTTTTTGCGGTGTGTTTGTCGAGATCTGATGAATTGTGGGTTTATGATCAAGATTATCTATGAACAATATTTGAATCTCCTCTGGATTCTTTTATGTATGATTTGTTATCTTTGCAAGTCTCTTTGAATTATCATTTTGGTTTGGCCTACTAGATTGATCTTTCTTGCAATGGGAGAAGTGCTTAGCTTTGGGTTCAATCTTGCGGTGTCCTTTCCCAGTGACAGCAGGGGCAGCAAGGCACGTATTGTATTGTTGCCATCGAGGATAAAAAGATGGGGTTTATATCATATTGCTTGAGTTTATCCCTCTACATCATGTCATCTTGCCTAATGCGTTACTCTGTTCTTATGAACTTAATACTCTAGATGCATGCTGGATAGCGGTCGATGTGTGGAGTAATAGTAGTAGATGCAAAATCATTTCGGTCTACTTGTCGCGGACGTGATGCCTATATACATGATCATGCCTAGATATTCTCATAATTATGCACTTTTCTACCAATTGCTCGATAGTAATTTGTTCACCCACCGTAATACTTATGCTATCTTGAGAGAAGCCACTAGTGAAACCTATGCCCCCCAGGTCTATTTTCCATCATATAAGTTTCCAATCTATTTTTATTTTGAAATCTTTACTTTCAATCTATATCATAAAAATACCAAAAATATTTATCTTATTGTCTCTATCAGATCTCACTTTTGCAAGTGGCCGTGAAGGGATTGACAACCCCTTTATCGCGTTGGTTGCAAGGTTCTTATTTGTTTGTGTAGGTACGAGGCGACTTGCGTGTAGTCTCCTACTGGATTGATACCTTGGTTCTCAAAAACCAAGGGAAATACTTACGCTACTTTGCTGCATCACCCTTTCCTCTTCAAGGGAAAAACCAACGCAAGCTCAAGAGGTAGCAAGAAGGATTTCTGGCGCCGTTGCCGGGGAGGCTCACGCCAAGTCAAGTCAAGATTGTATCTCCCGCCAACGTGCAATTTCTGGCACCGTTGCCGGGGAGATCTATGCCAAGTCAAGTCAAGTCAAGACATACCAAGTACCCATCACAAACTCTTATCCCTCGCATTAGATTATTCGCCATTTGCCTCTCGTTTTCCTCTCCCCCACTTCACCCTTGCCATTTTATTCGCCCTCTTTTTCCGTTCGCCCTCTTTTCGCTTGCTTCTTGTGTGCTTGTGTGTTGGATTGTTTGTCACGATGGCTCAGGACAATACTAAATTGTGTGACTTTTCCAATACCAACAACAATGATTTTCTTAGCACTCCGATTGCTCCTCTTACCGATGTCGAATCTTGTGAAATTAATGCTGCTTTGTTGAACCTTGTCATGAAAGACCACTTCTCTGGCCTTCCTAGTGAAGATGCCGCTACCCATCTAAACAACTTTGTTGATTTGTGTGATATGCAAAATAAGAAAGATGTGGATAATGATATTGTTAAATTGAATCTATTTCCTTTTTTGCTTAGAGATTGTGCTAAAACTTGGTTTTCGTCTTTGCCTAAAAATAGTATTGATTCTTGGAATAAGTGCAAAGATGCTTTTATCTCTAAGTATTTTCCTCCCTCTAAGATCATCTCTCTTAGAAACGATATTATGAATTTTAAGCAACTTGATCATGAGCTTGTTGCACAAACTTGGGAGAGGATGAAATTAATGATACGTAATTGCCCTACACATAGTTTGAATTTATGGATGATTATACAAAAAATTTAGGCCGGATTGAATTTTGCTTCTAGATATCTTTTAGATTCGGCCGCGGGAGGCACTTTTGTGGAAATCACTTTAGGAGAAGCTACTAAACTCCTAGATAATATTATGGTTAATTATTCTCAATGGCACACCGAAAGATCTACTAGTAAAAAAAGGTTCATGCGATAGAAGAGATTAATGTTTTGAGTGGAAAGATGGATGAACTTATGAAGTTGTTTGCTAATAAGAGTGCTCCTATTGATCCTAATGATATGCCTTTGTCTACTTTGATTGAAAATAATAATGAATCTAAGGATGTGAATTTTGTTGGTAGGAACAATTTTGGTAACAACGCTTATAGGGGAAACTTTAATCCTAGGCCGTATCCTAGTAATTGCTCTAATAATTATGGTAATTCCTACAACAACTCTTATGGAAATTTTAATAAGATGCCCTCTGATTTTGAGACTAGTGTTAAAGAATTTATGATTTCTCAAAAGAATTTCAATGCTTTGCTTGAAGAAAAATTGCCTAAGATTGATGAGTTGGCTAGGAACGTGGATAGAATTTCTCTTGATGTTGATTCTTTGAAACTTAGATCTATCCACCTAAGCATGATATCAACGAGTCTCTCAAATCTATGAGAATTTCTACTGATGAGTGCAAGGAAAGAACCACTAGGATGCGTGCTAAGAAAGATTGCTTTGTAAAGGCGTGTTCTTCTAGTTTTCATGATAATAGGGATGAATATCTAAAAGTGATTGATGTGTCTCCTATTAATTCTTTGTTTTGCAATATGAATCCTGATAATGATGGGACTGGAGATGAGTCAACTTTAGTTAAAAGGCGTCCCAATGATTCAGAGTTTTTAGATCTTGATGCAAAAATTGGTAAAAGTGGGATTGAAGAGGTCAAAACTTTACATAGCAATGAACCCACTATTTTGGATTTCAAGGAATTTAATTATGATAATTGTTCTTTAATAGATTGTATTTCCTTGTTGCAATCTGTGTTAAATTCTCCTCATGCTTATAGTCAAAATAAAGCTTTTACCAAAGATATCGTTGATGCTTTAATGCAATCTTCTGAAGAAAAGATTGAATTAGAAGTTTCTATCCCTTGAAAACTTTATGATGAGTGGGAACCTACTATTAAAATTAAGATTAAAGATCATGAATTCTATGTTTTATGTGATTTGGGTGCTAGTGTTTCCACGATTCCAAAAACTTTGTGTGATGTGTTAGGTTTCTGTGAATTTGATGATTGTTCTTTAAACTTGCACCTTGCGGATTCCACCATTAAGAAACGTATGGGAAGAATTAATAATGTTCTTGTTGTTGCAAATAGGAATTATGTGCCCGTAGATTTCATTGTTCTTGATATACATTACAATCCTACATGTCCTATTATTCTTGGTAGACCTTTCCTTAGAACGATTGGTGCAATTATTGATATGAATGAAGGAAATATTAGATTCCAATTTCTGTTAAGGAAAGGCATGGAACACTTTCCTAGAAAGAAAATTAAATTACCTTATGAATCTATTATGAGAGCCACTTATGGATTGCACACCAAAGATGACAACACCTAGATCTATTCTTGCCTTTATGCCTAGCTAGGGGCGTTAAACGATAGCGCTTGTTGGGAGGCAACCCAATTTTATTTTTGTTTCTTGCTTTTTGGTTCTGTTTAGTAATAAATAATTCATCTAGCCTCTATTCAGATGTCTTTTCATGTATTAGTTAGTGTTTGTGCCAAGTAGAACCAATAGGATCTTCTTGGGTGATAGTTGTTTGATCTTGCTGAAAAAGACAGAAACTTTACGCTCAGGAAAATAATTGTTAAAATTCACCAGAATGTGATAAAATACTAATTCTTTTTGAAGTACATCAATATACAAATTTTCCAGGTTTTCCTAGTTTTTCAGAATTTTTGGAGTTTTAGAAGTATTCGAACAAATCTGATTTCTCCAGACTGTTCTGTTTTTGACAGATTCTGTTTTTTTGTTTGCTTATTTTGATGAATCTATTGTTAGTATCGGAGGGTATGAACCTTAGAGAAGTTGGAATATAGTAGGTTTAACACCAATATAAATAAAGAATGAGTTCATTACAGTACCTTATGGTGGTGATTTGTTTTCTTATACTGACGGAGCTTATTAGATTTTCTGTTGAGTTTTTTGTCGTGAAGTTTTCAAGTATTGGGTAAATATTTGATGGATTATGGAATAAGGAGTGGCAAGAGCCTAAGCTTGGGGATGTCCAAGGCAACCCAAGGTAAAATTCAAGTACACCAAAAGCCTAAGCTTTGGGGATGCCCCGGAAGGCATCCCCTCTTTCGTCTTCATCTATCGGTAACTTTACTTGAGGCTATATTTTTATTCATCATATGATATGTGTTTTGGTTGGAGCGTCTTGTATGATCTGTGTCTTTGCTTTTTAGTTTACCAAAATCATCCTTGATGTACACACCTTTTGGAAAAGACACACATGAATCGGAATTTATTAGAATACTTGTAACAGCCCCAAAATTGGGTTATCAATTTTTGAGTTGTTATTCCTTCCTCGCACTCATTTTCAAAATATTCTCCCGAGTTTGCTGGATGACTCTGAGAAATTTTTGCCATTTCCAACCTTTCAAAACCTTGCTCATGTCCTTGTTAGTGGGCAAGACCTCTTTTGCATCATCTCAAATCCTTTCAAACCCTAGTTCCAATCTTTGGAATTTGAATGTGCCCTTTGTGAATACAAAGGAGCCATCATTTCCCTCGATCTGTTGATCATCCCATCTGTTCCTAGAAACCCTCCTATCCTCCTAATCCTTGGATATGCAAAAATATTGCCAAGTCCAATGCAATATTTTTTAATTATGATTTATTCCTTTTCTTGCCTTTCTGAGGAATAAAATCCAAAGGCATATCTAGTGCTCTCCTAAATTCATGAGGATTGGTGGAGTTGATATTTATGCCTAATCCAAGCTCTGGCAAAGATATTGGCCATAATTAAATAGGAAAATTGCCTTTTCCTATTTAATACCACTATTGCATTTCTGCCACTTCCTAAAGGAACTACTATTTTATTGCAGGGAAAATTCTCACATAAATTGTGGAGCTTGTCCTTGCTATATAATCTCTAGTTCCATTCTTGCCTCATGTTCCATAGTTCAAAATTTTGGCACATGATCCAATGCAAGTTTCTGCCTTCTCTGAAATTTTGCAAAGGAAGTGCTTTATTCCTAATTCCAATAGAGCTGCAATTTTCTAGGGTGATTAACCTTCATAAATCACCCATGAATACCAAAGATGAGCTCAATCCATTCATCCTAGCTCCCTGTGCAATTTTCCAAAGTTTCTGACCAGAATGCAACTTGGTGAAGGAAGTACCTTCATAGAGTTTCCAAATGGGATGAAACTTTTCCATCTTCTCAATTATTCCAAATCATTAGCCTCGACCTAAATTCAGCTCATTTCATTGAGCTATGTGAGCACAGGAGCAATTCTTGGTTTATGTCCAAATTTTCAGTTTGTGAAGCAAGTATATTTTATCTTGCTCCATTATGGCTGAAAATATTCCTAAGCCTTCTCCTCTCTATATAACCTATCTCCAACAAATTTTGGCTCATTTCATGTAGCCAATATTTTCCTGGATTTTTCCAAAGTTTCTGGTCAGATCTGATGCTTGTGAAACAAGTACCAATTTGGCAAGTCCATTTGGTATGATCTTTTTGCAGCATCTACATATGACCAAATCAGGAAGCTTTACCAAGTTTGAACCTAATCCAACACTCCTAGTGAGTGCTTCTTCATCATTTGCTTTCTGGGTCAGATTTGGCATTTGAACTGCAGCTATGCTAAATCCTTGCCCAAATCCCTTACAACTTCCCAGGACCGTAGTCCTTGCTATCCTAAACCTCCTAGACAACCATTTTTGCCCTTAACCTCTCTGTGTTGATCACCAGAATGTTGCCAAGTTTGCAACAACAAACTTGTCGAGCCTGTTTCCCTCTGCTCACTACACCTCTGCCCGTTCCATCACCTCATATTTAATGAGTTCTGGAAGGACTTCTCTGCTGACAAGGTTTGGCTCTTAGTTGAGGACCAGAGAGCGCGATGTCGGTGGTGACCACGGGGCTATGCCAGCCAAATCGGTGGTCTGCGCACTGTTGGCCACAGTGGCGCCGCTTCGTCCGGTTCTGGCTCGTCCAAGCTTGTCACACGGCTCCCCCTCGACGTCCTCTTCCCTCTGGACAGCTATCCCCCTTCCTTTTCTTCCACGTCGAGCCGTCGTCGTCGCCGCACAGTCCCCGCCCGTGTGCACCGTCGCTTCCTCGCTCTTGTCGCCTTCTCCCTCTTGTCCGTGAGCGCCCCTCGTCTCCGTGTGCCCCTGCGCGTAGTCCGCATCCCCCTCTTCGCGTTCCCGTCACTTCCCGTGGCCATTGGCCGCACATGCACGTCGCCGGCGCGCGGACACGTAGCCGTGCCGCGTGTTGACTCGCCCTCCCTCTAGAACTCGTCCCCGCTGCTATAAGTAGCGACCCCGAGCCTCCTCGCAGTCCACAACCCCTCCCAAGCCACTCCCCCGAGCTCCCGAGCCTCTCTGACCCCTCTCCATCGCCATGGCCGCCGCCTCGGTTCTTCTTCGATTCCGGCGATGCCGCGCTCCCCTCGCCGTTCCTCCACCACCATTGCCACTCGCGGAGTCCGTAGAACCTGCCCGTAGCCTTTCCCACCCAGTTTCCCCACCGGAGCTCCCTGTTCGCCGGAGTCCGGATCCCCTCTCCGCCGTAAGCCTTGCTGCTCCTTCTCCCGTGCTCCTCTCCAGCAACGGACACCACCACGGGATGCGCCTCTCGCTCCTGAGCTCATGGATAGGTCGGCCGTCGTCTGAGGCGGCCGGAGCTGCCGACAATCGCCCTCGAGGCGGGCGTCTCCCTCGGCCAGGCGCGCGTACGCGCGGGAGGAAGAAGAAGCCAGGCCAGGCGGGCCCCACCCCGCGGAACCCACCTGTCAATGACAGGAGGCAGTGGCCCCGCTGGCCACGTCGGATAAGTGGACGCGCCCGCCCAGCGAAGCCGTTTCCCTGCTCTGGAAACGTATTCCTCGTGAATACGCTTTCCAAGTCAGAAAACGTATTCCCTGGGCACTTCGGCTCGAAATACGTTTCCCTGTGCGGAAAACGTATTCAGCCCAAAGGCACGTTCAGTTTTTCCTCCAGGGGCCTGTTTGCTGAAAAAATTTCATCGATAGGTCCCTGAGCTTCAGCCCTCCGTATCTTTTTCCCCGTAGCTCCAAATCCGGTGATTCCAAAGATCACGTCTTCGTTTCGTCGAGCCCGTTCTGATGGAATTATTTTCACCATGTTTGCACATTCTGAAGATGACCATTTTGCCCTTCACATAAACAGCCCCCTCCGGGAGAGAACTGTTTTCGGCAAATCTTCCCGCGATCGTTACGCACTTTTCCGGAGTAATCCTCAACCCCCAGGCAACCCAACCTCTTATCATGAGCCCCAAACTTGCATGTTGACTTTGCTGGTACCTTGTGTGTGTGCTTAGTGGTAGTAGTTTTTGTCTGTTTCATGTGCCGTTATTTCAGTTGTGATATATGTTAGTACTGCTTGCTTACCTCTCATGATAGCTTTTGCCATGCTAGTTATATTGTTGTTGATAATATCATGCCTCTGTCTAGTTTAGTTCATGCCACTAGTCTTGATGTTATGATGATTTTGTTGCACTGTCAATAAGCTAGTATCTAGTATTGTTATGTTTCATATGCCATAACTGTTCACTGGAGTAGCTTGATATTTGTTAATGCATTTGTTTGTTGCATGTTCATCGTTGCATTCTTGTTCAATATGCTCATAATCTCGATGATGGTGGAGAAGTTAATAATATGACTTAATAACAAACCTCCTCCGCCATCACTGGGACATCATAGTGCCACCAAATCGAGCTTTCTCAAGTGCAACCACATTTACCTTGTGGGAGGGTCCTAGCTGGGTCTATTGACATGCCTCTCGCCGGTGCTTCCCGCGAGGGAAGGTTATGGGCGCGCTTACCCTGATCAGGTAGGCGGAGATAAGCCTTGTGTGCCCGGGTTTGGTTTTGAGCTCATGTCCCCGTTTGGGACCGTTTTGCCACGAGGGTGGCTGTTGGTACCTTTGGTAGGTATGGGGCCACCCAGGACTGGACCCTTAAGAGGGTTGGTCGGAGTGGCCGGGTGAGTGTCATGGCAGTAGATCGGTTTTGTCGGAACGCTTTGGTCCGCACGTATGGGAGTGCGAGACCAGGGTTCCGTAATGTGGGTAAAGTGCGCTACCTCTGCAAAGTGTATTCAATCTATCGATAGCCGCGTCCTCGGTCATGGGCACAAGTTCGTAGTAGGTCACACTATCGGGTCTCGGTCGAAATGGAGGATAAATCAGCTAATAAATTATGTGATAACTAAGATGTGATGGCTTGGACTATGAAATAATCGTGAGAAGTCACGATGATGTGTTGACATGACCCCGAGACGAGGTCTCGGTATGTCATGATTGTGCTCCGAGGAGCCGTGGCAGAGTAAGTGATTGTTGCATAACGTTATTACAACATGTCTTCACGGCAGGTAACTGGTAGTTTATTTTCAGCATAGTTTCATGATGCTATGCCCTGTTTTGATATGCTATGCTTTGCTGTTGTTATGATACAAGTAAGTTTGATATGCCATGATAGTAGATGCTATGATGTTGTTCATGCCTAGTTGGATTTATGATCCTAGTAAATATCATGCCATGCTTAGAAGTGTGTTGGAGTAGATTGCTGCATATGCTTGGTTCTTGCTTTGTCATCTATTTGTTTGGATACTATGTATTTGGTTGTCTTGCAAGTACATTCAATGTACTCACCTAGCGTGTCATGCAAGTTTTGTAGGTCGTTTGCTTGTTCCGTCGTGCTAGGCCGTAATCTTGCCAGTCCTGTGCGTAATGGAGCCCCGCCTTAGTGAGACGCTGCCAAACCAAGACTTCCGCTGCCATGTAAATAGCCTTAGGGCTATGCCAGAAATTTGTATTCATCAATGATGTAATCTTATACACATGTATTTGATGAATATTCTTGTACCTGGAATGTTGTATCATGGACCTGTCGTGCGTCAAGCATAATCCTGGGCTGACGTGCGAAGGCCCCCTGCTCCATGCGGATCAGGGTGCCACAGGAGATGGTATCAGAGCAGCCAAGCTGGCATAGGTTATTCTAGCATTAGATCACCGCTACCATCAACCCCTAATGGCCCTAAGGATGTGACCCATCCCTGGCATTCGGCATGGCCACTATTAACCAACAGGTGGCGCAGTCGGGACCGACACCTCCTTACCCCACTATCCCCGCCTAGTTATCCGTGTATTGAATAGAAACCCTATCCTTTCTGGTCGGCCGCACCGCGTACTCTTCGCCATTAAGGGAAAGGGGCAACGCCATGCGGGCATGTCCCGCATAGCCGCCTATAAAAGCCCCCTTTCTGCTAGTCGTATCGCTCACCCCTCAGTCAGCCATGTCCCTGCAGAAAAGCTTAGCTAGTAGCTCCCCGGCCATGACTAGCAGCTTCAAAGCTCCCCAGTTTTACACCCGCACCTTCGCCGTCAACCACCCTGGCTTTCCACCCCTCCTTACCGAGATGCTCACCAAAGCCTTTGGCCGTAAAGCTAGACCTAATTACCTGGTGTTCCAATCAACACCCGTCCCTCACCTTCACCGCTATGATGCAAGGGTGCACATCGGCCCAGGTCCCGCAGTAGATGGCCCGCCTTTGGTTTTTCAGGGTAGAGCCATGCCTACCTCTGATTTAGCCATTCAGGCCACTGCTGTGGAAGCTATCCTATACCTCCGAACAAAGATCCCGCAAGTGGCAGAGAGGCGGGAGTTTTGCTTTTTCCCCGTTGTGACAGAAGCAGGAATTCAGTCTTCTCCCACTATCCAAGGAGATGACCCCACAATCGCTCGCCTGGTGCAATATATCACTGCCCAGGGGATGATGATTTCTAAGATGCTCGCCGAATTTAGAACCCTAGATAACGATGCGGTACGAGTTGTCAAGGAAGCTTACCATGAGGCTCGTAAATTCGCATCTCAAGCCGTCCACCCCATGCCATCCGAACCAGTGCTACCCTCTCAGCCTGTGTTGTGGCCTAGACCCAACATCATCACCCTCGACAAGGCCCTTTTCCGGATCCACCAGCAGCATCTGCTTGGATCAATTTTAGCCACACCTCCAGCAGTCGAACCCCAACCCATAGTAGTGTCGGACGATGAAGATGGAGATTGGCTTAGTCTTCGTCCTCCCGGAGAGCCCTAGCAAGGCCAGTCCTCTGCATGACCTCAGTCACGCAGTGAGATGATTCTGCGAGTAGGTCAGTCAGTCGGTTCATCCCCGATATGAGATCGAACTATGTATCCTGGAGTGAATAGTTTCATTTAGCGCGTAGAGCATTCATGCTTGGTTGTATGCTTGTACTGTTTGTAATCCGTAATGTGTTTGTGTATGCTTGCTTGCTTTTGATTTTTTTGTGCTTGTTTTTGTTTGTCTCTCCGTCAAACAGAGATGTTTGACAGGGTTGGCAATGTGTGCTAACAAGATATTAATCAGTAGATCACATACACTAAATAACATTGGCTCGTCCCGAGTCTTTAATAAAATGCACGCTGGTGTAGGTATATGTATGCCAGGAGTACATATACTCACTAGCATTAAAACACCTTAGTATTATTTGTCTGATGTGTTTTTCATTGCATGTTTATTGCACCTGTGTGTTGCTAGACAGCATTGCGTACTGCACACATACCCGGTTCACCCACGAGTACATTTAGGGCAGTACTCGGGGAAACGCAAAGTCACATCCCTATCTCTATCTGTGCATACCCCGTGTGCCAGATTTTCCAAACCCAGTGCCTCGAAGAGGCATTTTCATCTGGCCATTTCTCGTCCCTTATTCTTTTTCGTTAACCCAATTGCGTTTCCGGAGAAACGTTGCCAGCTTTATTTCACTCGATCTAGTACAACCCCCCCCCCGATAGAGATTTCAACTATGATTCTACCCCGACACCTACATTTCGTGGAGCAATTCGCGAAATTTATCCGTACCCCGGCATGATTCCTAAGCTGGCGCAGCCACCTCACCCGCATCCGAACCCCACCCTTGCCTCTGCCTTGCGTGGCGCGGGCAGATCGCCACCACTGCTCCCCCGCAGCATGCGATTACTCCGCTGGCACGAAGCGTCGGAGAATCAAGCATGGCAGAGGACCACCCCGTGCACCATCTTCTTCCACACCTCGAGCCACCGCAGCTGGCCGCGCGTTGCCTTGAGCTCACTCGTACCTGATAATCGTCAGCAGGATGATCGACGAGCCAATCAGCGTGCCCAGCAGCATAGCTAGGAACCACCATAGCGCCACCAGGAACACAGCCTCGCCGAAGGAGCTCGGCTCAATCTCGTCCAAACCGAATAGGTAGTAGAGCGGCATTGTGTTCGTGTGTTGGAGGAGAGCCGTGCTGCCATTTTTATAGCCCAATTCCGGTGTACGATGAGCGAGGTCCAGGAAAACCGCTCGTCGCTCGATCACCGGCATCCAGGAGGCGAATCCGCGAGCAGTGCCGACAAGGTGCTGGCCCGCGACGTGAGTGCTCGCTGCACCGGCGCCGTGCACGCCGCGCACTATGGCACTAGGGTCCTCATCGCCCTAGGAGCGAGATGCGCACTGTGCCAAGCCGCACGCGGAGCAACATCATAGGAGAAGTAGCTAGCCGGAGGTAGAAGAAGGAGGCTGCCAGTGGGCCCTGGACCCACGTGTCAGCAAGTGAAACCACTGTTTAATGGGGTGCATCTAGCATTTTTCAGGAGTCTGATGTCGAGTGCCCCTAGTCGTGGATATACCTATGTTTGCCCATATCTCTCCCTAGGTGTACCACTTATCGGTGCCCCAACTCGCTCGAATCCGACCAATGGGTTAAAATTAACCCAGAAGTTTTTCCCCGGAGTAATTATCTATTCTATTGTGCTGTAACCCTAGGAATCTCGAGGACGAGATTCTTTTAAGGGGGGAAGGTTTGTAACAGACCCAAAATTGGGTTATCAATTTTTGAGCTGTTATTCCTTCCTCGCACTCATTTTCAAATTTTCTCCTGAGTTTGCTGGATGACTCTGAGAAATTTTTGCCATTTCCAACCTTTCAAAACCTTGCTCATGTCCTTGTGAGTGGGCAAGACCTCTTTTGCATCATCTGAAATCCTTTCAAACCCTAGTTCCAATCTTTGGAATTTGAATGTGCCCTTTGTGAATACAAAGGAGCCATCATTTCCCTCGATCTGTTGATCATCCCATCTGTTCCTAGAAACCCTCCTATCCTCCTAATCCTTGGATATGCAAAAATATTGCCAAGTCCAATGCAATATTTTTTAATTATGATTTATTCCTTTTCTTGCCTTTCTGAGGAATAAAATCCAAAGGCATATCTAGTGCTCTCCTAAATTCATGAGGATTGGTGGAGTTGATATTTATGCCTAATCCAAGCTCTGGCAAAGATATTGGCCATAACTAAATATGGAAAATTGCCTTTTCCTATTTAATACCACTATTGCATTTCTGCCACTTCCTAAAGGAACTACTATTTTTATAGCAGGGAAAATTCTCACATAAATTGTGGAGCTTGTCCTTGCTATATAATCTATAGTTCCATTCTTGCCTCATGTTCCATAGTTTAAAATTTTGGCACATGATCCAATGCAAGTTTCTGCCTTCTCTGAAATTTTGCAAAGGAAGTGCTTTATTCCTAATTCCAATTGAGATGCAATTTGCTAGGGTGATTAACCTTCATATATCACCCATGAATACCAAAGATGAGCTCAATCCATTCATCCTAGCTCCCTGTGCAATTTTCCAAAGTTTCTGACCAGAATGCAACTTGGTGAAGGAAGTACCTTCATAGAGTTTCCAAATGGGATGAAACTTTTCCATCTTCTCAATTATTCCAAATCATTAGCCTCCACCTAAAGTTAGCTCATTTCATTGAGCTATGTGAGCACAGGAGGAATTCTTGGTTTCTGTCCAAATTTTCAGTTTGTGAAGCAAGTATATTTTATCTTGCTCCATTATGGCTGAAAATATTCCTAAGCCTTCTCCTCTCTATATAACCTATCTCCAACAAATTTTGGCTCATTTCATGTAGCCAATATTTTCCTGGATTTTTCCTAAGTTTCTGGTCAGATTTGATGCTTGTGAAACAAGTACCAATTTGGCAAGTCCATTTGGTATGATCTTTTTGCAGCATCTACATATGACCAAATCAGGAAGCTTTACCAAGTTTGAACCTAATCCAACACTCCTAGTGAGTGCTTCTTCATCATTTGCTTTCTGGGTCAGATTTGGCATTTGAACTGCAGCTATGCTAAATCCTTGCCAAAATCCCTTCCAACTTCCCAAGATCGTAGTCCTTGCTATCCTAAACCTCCTAGAAAACCAGTTTTGCCCTTAACCTCTCTGTGTTGATCACCAGGATGTTGCCAAGTTTGCAACAGCAAACTTGTCGAGCCTGTTTCCCTCTGCTCACTACACCTCTGCCCGTGCCATCACCTCATATTTAATGAGTTTTGGAAGGACTTCTCCGCTGACAAGGTTTGGCACTTAGTTGAGGACCAGAGAGCGCGATGTCGGTGGTGACCACGGGGCTATGCCAGCCAAATCGGTGGTCTGCGCACTGTTGGCTACAGTGGCGCCGCTCCGTCCGGTTCTGGCTCGTCCAAGCTTGTCACACGGTTCCCCCTTGATGTCCTCTTCCCTCTGGACAACTAGCCCCCTTCGTTTTCTTCCTCGTTGAGCCGTCGTCGTCGCCGCACAGTCCCTGCCCGTGTGCACCATCGCTTCCTCGCTCTTGTCCCCTTCTCCCTCTCGTCCGCGAGCACCCCTCGTCTCCGTGAGCCCCTGCGCGTCGTCCGCATGCCCCTCGTCGCGTTCCCGTTGCTTCCCGTGGCCTTTGGCCACGCATGCACGTCGCCGGCGTGCGGACACGTAGCTGTGCCGCGTGTCCCCTCGCCCTCCCTCTAGAGCTCGTCCCCGCGGCTATAAGTAGCGACCCCGAGCCTCCTCGCAGTCCACAACCCCTCCCAAGCCTCTCCCCCGAGCTCCCGAGCCTCTCTAACCCCTCTTCATCGCCATGGCCGCCGCCTCAGTTTTCTTTGATTCCGGCGATCCCCTCGCCATTCCTCCACCACCATTGCCACTCCCAGAATCCGTAGGACCTCCCCGTAGCCTTTCCCACCAAGTTTCCCCACCGGAGCTCCCTGTTCGCTGGAATCCGGAGCCCCTCTCCGCCGTAAGCCTTACTGCTCCTTCTCCCGTGCTCCTCGCCAGCAACGGACACCACCACGAGATGCGCGTCTCGCTCCTGAGCTCGTGGATAGGTCGGCCGTCGTCTGAGGCGGCCGGAGCCGTCGGCAATCGCTGTCGAGGCGGGCGTCTTTCTTGGCCAGGCGTGCGTACGTGCAGGAGGAAGAAGAAGCCAGGCCAGGCGGGCCCCATCCTGTGGGACCCACCTGTCGGCGAGAGGAGGGCGTGGCCCCGCTGGCCACGTCGGATAAGTGGACGCGCCCGCCCACCGAAGTCGTTTCCCTACTCTGGAAACGTATTCCTCGTGAATACGCTTTCCAAGTCAGAAAACGTATTCCCTGGGCACTTCAGCTCAAAATGCGTTTCCCTGTGCGGAAAACGTATTCAGCCCAAAGGCACGTTTAGTTTTTCCTCCAGGGGCCTGTTTGCTGAATTTTTTTCAATCATAGGTCCCTGAGCTTCAACCCTCCGCATCTTTTTACCCGTAGCTCCAAATCAGGTGATTCGAAAGCCCACGTCTTTGTTTCGTCGAGCCCGTTCTGATGGAATCGTTTTCACCATGTTTGGACGTTCTAAAGATGACCATTTTGCCCTTGCACATAAACAGCCCCCTCCGAGAGAGAACTGTTTCCGGCAAATCTTTCCGCGATCGTTCCGCACTTTTTCCGGAGTAATCCTCAACCCCCAGGCAAGCCAACCTCTTATCATGAGCCCCGAACTTGCATGTTGACTTTGCTGGTACCTCGTGTGTGTGCTTAGTTGCAGTAGTTTTTGTCTGTTTCGTCTGCCGTTATTTCAGTTGTGATATATGTTAGTACTGTTTGCTTACCTCTCATGATAGCTTTTGCCATGCTAGTTATATTGTTGTTGATATTATCATGCCTCTGTCTAGTTTAGTTCATGCCACTAGTCTTGATGTTATGATGATTTTGTTGCACCGTCAATAAGCTAGTATCTAGTATTGTTATGTTTCATATGCTATAACTGTTCACTGGAGTAGCTTGATATTTGTTAATGCATTTGTTTCTTGCATGTTCATCGTTGCATTCTTGTTCAATATGCTCATAATCTCGATGATGGTGGAGAAGTTAATAATATGACTTAATAACAAACCTCCTCCGCCATCACTGGGACATCATAGTGCCACCAAATCGAGCTTTCTCGAGTGCAACCACATTTACCTTGTGGGAAGGTCCTAGCTGGGTCTATTGCCATGCCTCTCGCTGGTGCCTCCCGCGAGGGAAGGTTATGGGCGCGCTTACCCTGATCAGGTAGGCGGACATAAGCCTTGTGTGCCCGGGTTTGGTTTTGAGCTCATGTCCCTGTTTGGGACCGTTTTGCCACGACGGTGGCCGTTGGTACCTTTGGTCGGTACGGGGCCACCCAGGACTGAACCCTTAAGGGGTGTTGGTCGGAGTAGCCGGGAGAGTGTCATGGCAGTAGATCGGTTTTGTCGGAGCGCTTTGGTCCGCACGTATGGGAGTGCGAGACCAGGGTTCCGTAGTGTGGGTAAAGTGCGCTACCTCTGCAGAGTGTATTCAATCTATCGATAGCCGCGTCCGCGGTCATGGGCACAGGTTCGTAGTAGGTCACACTATCGGGTCTCGGTCGAAATGGAGGATAAATCAGCTAATAAATTATGTGATAACTAAGATGTGATAACTAATGTGATGTCTTGGACTATGAAATAATCGTGAGAAGTCACGAAGATGTGTTGATATGACCCCGAGAGAGGTCTCGGTAAGTCATGATTATGCTCCGAGGAGTCGGCAGAGTAAGTGATTGTTGCATAAGGTTATTACAACATGTCTTCACGGGAGGTAACTGGTAGTTTATTTTCAGCATAGTTTCATGATGCCATGCCCTGTTTTGATATGCTATGCTTTGCTGTTGTTATGATAGAACTAAGTTTGATATGCCATGATAGTAGATGCTATGATGTTGTTCATGCCTAGTTGGATTTATGATTCTAGTTAATATCATGCCATGCTTAGAAGTGTGTTGGAGTAGATTGCTGCATATGCTTGGTTCTTGCTTTGTCATCTGTTTGTTTGAATGCTATGTATTTGGTTATCTTGCAAGTACATTCAATGTACTGACCTGGCGTGTCATGCCAGTTTTGTAGGTCGTTTGCTTGTTCCCTCGTGCTAGGCCATAATCTTGCCAGTCCTGTGCGTAATGGAGCCCCGCCTTAGTGAGACGTTGCCAAACCAAGACTTCTGCCGCCATTTATATGGACTTCCGCTGCCATGTAAATAGCCTTAGGGCTATGCCAGAAAATTGTATTCATCAATTTTGTAATCTTATACACATGTATTTGATGAATATTCTTGTACCTGGAATGCTGTATCATGGACCTGTCGTGCGTCAGGCGTAATCCTGGGCTGAGCTGCGAAGGCCCCTGGTCCATGCGGATCGGGGTGCCACAATACTCTATGTGCTTCACTTATATCTTTTGAGCTAGATAACTTTGCTCTGGTGCTTCACTTATATCTTTTAGAGCACGGTGGTGGTTTTATTTTATAGAAATTATTCATTTCTCATGCTTCACTTATATTATTTTGAGAGTCTTTTAGAATAGCATGGTAGTTTGCTTTGGCTATAAAATTAGTCCTAATATGATGAACATCCAAGATGGGTATAATAAAAACTATCATATAAAGTGCATTGAATATTATGAGAACTTTGATACTTGATGATTGTTTTGAGATATGAAGATGGTGATATTAGAGTCATGCTAGTTGAGTAGTTGTGAATTTGAGAAATACTTGTTCTAAAGTTTGTGATTCCCGTAGCATGCACGTATGGTGAACCGTTATGTGATGAAGTCGGAACATGATTTATTGATTGATTGTCTTCCTTATGAGTGGCGGTCGGGGACGAGCGATGGTCTTTTCCTACCAATCTATCCCCCTAGGAGCATGCGCGTAGTACTTCGTTTCGATAACTAATAGATTTTTGCAATAAGTATGTGAGTTCTTTATGACTAATGTTGAGTCCACGGATTATACGCACTCTCACCCTTCCACCATTGCTAGCCTCTCTAATACCGCGCACCTTTCTCAAAACAGCCACCATACCTACCTATTATGGCATTTCCATAGCCACTCCAGAGATATATTGCCATGCAACTTACCACTGTTCCGTTTATTATGACACATTTCATCATTGTCATATTGCTTTGCATGATCATGTAGTGGACATCGTATTTGTGGCAAAGCCACCATTCATAATTCTGTCATACATGTCACTCTTGATTCATTGCATATCCCGGTATACCGCCAGAGGCATTCACATAGAGTCATATCTTGTGCTAAGTATTGAGTTGTAAGTAAATAAAAGTGTGATGATTATCATTATTAGAGCATTGTCCAAAGTGAGGAAAGGATGATGGAGACTATGATTCCCCCACAAGTCGGGATGAGACTACGGACTAAAAGAAAAAAAAAGAAAAGAAAAAAAAGAGGCCATAAAAAGAGAAAAGGCCCAAATAAAAAAATAAAAAATGAGAGAAAAAGAGAGAAGGGACAATGTTACTATCCTTTTGCCACACTTGTGCTTCAAAGTAGCACCATGATCTTCATAATAGAGAGTCTCCTATGTTGTCACTTTCATATACTAGTGGGAATTTTACATTATAGAACTTGGCTTGTATATTCCAATGATGGGCTTCCTCAAAATGCCCTAGGTCTTCGTGAGCAAGTGAGTTGGATGCACACCCACTTAGTTTCTTTTTGAGCTTTCATACACTTATAGCTCTAGTGCATCCATTGCATGGCAATCCCTACTCACTCACATTGATATCTATTAATGGGCATCTCCATAGCCCGTTGATATGCCTAGTTGATGTGAGACTATCTTATCCTTTTTGTGTTCTCCACAACCACCATTCTATTCCACATATAGTGCTATGTCCATGGCTCACGCTCATGTATTGCGTGAAGATTGAAAAGGTTTGAGAACATCAAAAGTATGAAACAATTGCTTGGCTTGTCATCGGGGTTGTGCATGATTAAATACTTTTGTGTGATCAAGATAGAGCATAGCCAGACTATATGATTTTGTAGGGATAACTTTCTTTGGCCAGGTTATTTTGAGAAGACATGATTGCTTTGTTAGTATGCTTGAAGTATTATTATTTTCATGTCAATATTAAACTTTTATCTTGAATCTTTCGGATCTGAACATTCATGCCAAAATAAAGGAAATTACATGGAGAAATATGCTAGGTAGCATTCCAGATCAAAAATTCTGTTTTTATCATTTACATACTCGAGGACGAGCAGGAATTAAGCTTGGGGATACTTGATACGTCTCCAACGTATCTATAATTTTTGATTGTTCCATGCTATTATATTATCTGTTTTGGATGTTTAATGGGCTTTACTAAGCACTTTTATATTATTTTTGGGACTAACCTATTAACCGAAGGCCCAGTGCAAATTGCTGTTTTTGTGCCTATTTCAGTGTTTCGCGGAAAAGGAATATCAAACGGAGTCCAAACGGAATGAAACCTTTGGGAGAGTTATTTTTGGAACAAACGTGATCCAGAGGACTTGGAGTGGACGTCAAGAAAGAAGCAAGGAGGCCACGAGGTAGGAAGGCGCGCCCCCACCCTCGTGGGCCCCTCGCAGCTCCACCGACCTACTTCTTCCTCCTATATATACCCATATACCCCAAAATATCCGAGAGCACCACGAAACCCTATTTCCACCGCCGCAACCTTATGTACCCGTGAGATCCCATCTTGAGGCCTTTTCCGGCACTCCATCGGAGGGGGAATCGATCACGGAGGGCTTCTACATCAACACCATAGCCTCTCTCCGGTGCTCCACCGGAGGGGGAATCGATCACGGAGGGCTTCTATATCAACACCATAGCCTCTCCGATGATGTGTGAGTAATTTACCATAAACCTTCGAGTCCATAGTTATTAGCTAGATGGCTTCTTCTCTCTCTTTGGATCTCAATACAAAGTTCTCCTCGATCTTCTTGGAGATCTATTCGATGTAATTCTTTTTGCGGTGTGTTTGTCGAGATCCGATGAATTGTGGGTTTATGATCAAGATTATCTGTGAACAATATTTGATTCTCCTCTGAATTCTTTTATGTATGATTTGTTATCTTTGCAAGTCTCTTCGAATTATCAGTTTGGTTTGGCCTACTAGATTGATCTTTCTTGCAATGGGAGAAGTGCTTACCTTTGGGTTCAATCTTGCGGTGTCCTTTCCCAGTGACAGCAGGGGTAGCAAGGCACGTATCGTATTGTTGCCATCGAGGATAAAAAGATGGGGTTTATGTCATATTGCTTGACTTTATCCCTCTGCATCATGTCATCTTGCCTAATGCGTTACTCTGTTCTTATGAACTTAATACTCTAGATGCATGCTGGATAGCGGTCGATGTGTGGAGTAATAGTAGTAGATGCAGAATCATTTTGGTCTACTTGTCACGGACGTGATGCCTATATACATGATCATGCCTAGATATTCTCATAATTATGCACTTTTCTACCAATTGCTCGACAGTAATTTGTTCACCCACCGTAATACTTATGCTATCTTGAGAGAAGCCACTAGTGAAACCTATGGCCCCCGAGTATATTTTCCATCATATAAGTTTCCAATCTATTTTTAGTTTGCAATCTTTACTTTCAATCTATATCATAAAAATACCAAAAATATTTATCTTATTATCTCTATCAGATATCACTTTTGCAAGTGGCCGTGAAGGGATTGACAACCCCTTTATCGCCTTGGTTGGAAGGTTCTTATTTGTTTGTGTAGGTACGAGGCGACTTGCGTGTAGTCTCCTACTGGATTGATACCTTGGTTCTCAAAAACTGAGGGAAATACTTACGCTACTTTGCTGAATCACCCTTTCCTCTTCAAGGGAAAAACCAACGCAAGCTCAAGAGGTAGAAGCTGCAGAGGTAACTCCGGCAAACCAAGCACAACATAATACAGGAGTTGTGAAGGTACGAAACGAGGTTGCCAAGGCTTGGACGGATCTTGATGTGGAAAATGCCAGGATGGTAACAGAGCGAGCCGCCTTTTAGGCGGATTCACAGCGGATAAGGGCAGAAACCTTTCATCAAATGTTGTTCTTCGAAAGGGGCACCAGAGCCGCCTACCTTCAAAATTTGAGGGGTGGAATCTCTTTAACACGCCCGGAGTAGGAACGAGTAACCCTCCCGTTGTGACCCGGGATGCTGAGGCGCCCATGACCGGGGCGGCGGCTCAGCCTCATGTGCCAAACCCACCTCCTCAGGATCTGACTTCACCTCAATGGGTTCCAACACCTTCTGGCCATTACTCCAACCCGATGGATAATATGATTGCTGCAGCCTCATGATTGGCGGCTATTCCGATCGAGGGCGAGTGTCCAGCTGCGATAGAGACCCGAAACGCGGTGGAACTTCTTCAGACGGCTGTGGCACAGCAGGCGGATTACTCATATAGTCGTGAGCGAATTCACTCAACACCGCGCCAAAGTAGAAGTTATAGCCGACACATTGAGTCGCCAGCGGTTTCCAGCAGCGAATGACATCGTAGCCCGCCTCGCAATGATGACCCGCCCCGCGGCCATAACCCGCCCTGTGATGATAATAATGCTCATGTCCTTATCGATCAGGCTACAGTCCGTTGTGAGGCGAAATTGGCGGCTCAATTGGGGGCTCATCAGCAATTTCAGTGAAACCCTTCGGCGTCCGTGGAGGCTTGGATGACTTCTAGGATAATTGGTGTGCCGTGTCTAGTGCCGGCTCTACGCAATGAGCGTCTGCCTACAGATTTTAAGGGCCCTTGTAAGGTGCCTAATTACACAGCTGATCTTCCGCCTGAGGCTTGGATTAAGAGCTCTGAGCTAGCTATGGAGATCTTAGACGTTAGTGATGCTCTATGTGCCAAGTACATCACTACGATGTTGGATGGACCAGTCCGAACCTGGTTAAAAGGGCTACTTGCCAATTCCATCAATTCATGGGCTGAGTTGAAGGCGCGCGTCATTCAGAATTTCAAAGGAACACGTAAGCAGCCTCTGTCTATTATTGACTTGGACAACTACGTAGAGCGAGAGATGAGTCGGCCCACCATTGTGTTCATCGGGTCTCAGCTATCATCCACTCATCAGATAGTATTGCGGCAGGCTTTGCTGTTCTAATCTTGTAGAAGAATCGTCACTTCACGCCTCTCAAGAAGAAGCTGGGGCGGCTTAAATGGCAATGACATGGGAGAGCTCATGGCGGCTCTCATCAAGTATGCTGACTCAGACAACACTAAGGACCCTGGACCTGATGATGTAAAATCCAACAAGGGGAAGAACAGTGGCAATGGTAAGGGTCACCAGCAGAATGTGATAGGGCATAACGGTCATAACCAGGGAAATGGTGGTAAGCGCAAACAAACAAATGGCGGATCAGATTTTGTGGCTAACACCAATGCTCAGCATAAAAATCAGCGTCGTAAGGGTAAACCACAATTTGGGGGACCAAAGTTCAACTTTGAGGCAATGCTTAATGACCGTTGCCGAAAGCATAGTCTGCCCGGTCAGCCATCAACTCATGCTTGGAAGGACTGTTTCATCATGAAAGAGTTCAAGAATTCTAGCTTCAATCAGAATCATGGCAACAATAATGGCCCACCTGGCGGGTCAGGATCCGCCTCACAGGGGCCTGCCGGTTTTTGGCGGTGTTGGCTCAAATTCTGGGTATCAAGGACAAGGCAACCAGGGTGGTTATAATCAACAGTCTGGTCAAGGTAACCAGCAGCATCAGTCAGGATACCGGAGCAATCCAAAGCAACTTAATAGTGGTCAGTATCATGTCTTCACTATGAGTCTCTGCAAGCGAGATCAGAAAGTTCATAAATGTGCCGTCAGTGCAGTTGAGCCGACGGTACCTCAATATTTGCGGTGGTCAGAACATCCAATCACATGGAGTAGAGAGAATCACCCGCTCTGGGTTGAGAATCCGGGTCAACTAGCGTTGGTGGTAGCCCTTAGGTTGGGGGTTACAAGTTCACTAAAGTGCTCATGGACTATGGCAGTAGCATCAATATCCTTTGTTATGATATTTTCCGCATAATGAATTGAATGGATAAAGAGCTTAAGCCGTCCTCTACAGTTTTTCAGGGTGTGGTCCCTGGTAAGTCGGCATACCCAGTAGGAAAGATTGCCGTGGAAGTGGCTTTTGGTGATGACTATGACTACAGAGCAGAGACAATGTGGTTTGAAGTGGTTAAAATCAAGAGCCCTTATCATGCCTTGTTTGGGCGGCCGGCTTACGCCAAGTTTATGGAGTGGCCTTGTTATGTTTATTTGCAGCTTAAAATGCCAGGGCATAAGGGTACAATTACAATCAATGGCGATAGAAAAATTGCATTGGAATGTGAGGAAGGAGATGCTGAGTCGGCTTGTGCCACGGAGGAGCTCAAGTTCTATAAAGATAATGCTGACCCGGCTGATATGACCCCTTTGAAGAAGCCGACTACTAAGCAAGACCCTTTGTTGAAGTTTAAGTCGGCTGATGATACCAAGCAGGTTGAATTTATCCCTGACGACTTATATCAGCAGTTCTCCATCAGTGCTAACATGGATCCGAAATAGGAAGGCATGCTCATCAAGTTCATCCGTGAGAATTGGGACATCTTTGCATGGAAGCCTTCACACATGCTAGGTGTACCGAGAGAACATGCTGAGCACAACCTCAATATTGAAGAGCGACGTAAGGCTATTGGAGAAACAGTTCCTTCGCCGATTTAATGAAGTGCGACATAAGCCTATTGGAGAAGAGGTCGCCCGGCTCTTGGCGCCCGGGTTCATCGTTGAAGTTTTTCACCCTGAGTGGTTGGCTAACCCGGTGCTAGTACTTCAGAAAAATGGCACTTGGCATATGTGTGTGGATCATACAGACCTCAATAAGGCTTGTCCAGCTGATCCTTTTGCTCTTCCTCGTATTGACCAGATCATAGATGCCAAGGCCAGTTGTGAGCATTTGTGCTTCCTAGATGCTTATTTTGGTTATCATCAGATTAAGATGGCAGTTAAAGACCAAGAGACGACGACCTTTATTACACCTTTTGGGGCTTTCGGCTATGTGTCTATGCCTTTTGGGCTCAAGAGTGCCCAGGCGACTTATCAACGCTGTGTCCATAATTGTTTCCATGACGAGATTGGACGCAATGTTCATGCTTATGTGGACGATATTGTTGTCAAGTCCAGGAAGAAGGAGACTTTGTTGGATGATTTGAAAGAAACCTTTGATAATCTTTGGGTCTACAAAATGATGCTTAGCCCGGCCAAGTGTGTTTTTGGTGTGCCTGCAGGCAAGCTCTTGGGTTTTGTGGTGAGAGAGAGAGGTATTGAAGCTAACCCATAGAAAATTAAGGCTATTGCTTCATTGGCTAAGCCGACGTGTGTCAATGAAGCGCCTGGCGGGTCGTATTGCAGCTTTAAGCCAGTTCATAAGCCGCCTGGGAGAGAAGGAAATTCCTTTGTACCAGATGTTGAAGAAGACAGACCATTTTGTTTGGAGTGATGCTGCCAACAAGGCGTTTGAGGCACTCAAAAAACAGTTAGTTGAGCCGCCCGTCCTCAGCTCCTATTGAGAAAGAGCCCTTGCTCTTATATGTGGCGGCTAACAGTAGGGATGTTAGTTTGGCAATTGTGGTGGAGCGCAAGGAGCATGGTAAAGAGTACCCAGTCCATAGGCCGGCTTATTATGTCAGCGAGGTGTTAATTGAGTCTAAGCAACGATACCCGCATTGACAGAAATTGGTGTACGGGTGTTCATGGCCATTCGTAAGTTGAAGCATTATTTTCTTGGCCATCTCGTTACGATGGTCAGTTCTGCTCCTTTGGGGGATATTATTCATAATAGAGAGGCTACGGGCCGGGTGGCTAAGGGGGTCATTGAGCTCGGTCCCCATGGCTTGAAGTATGTGCCAAGGACATCTATTAAGTCTCAGGCTCTTGCGGATTTCATTAATGAATGGACGGAGTTCTAGACTCCTGAGGAGAAGCTTGATAACACATTGGACTCTTCACTTTGATGGGTCCAGGTAATTACAAGGCTCGGGGGCTGGAGTTATTTGGACTTTCCCACGAGGTAACAAATTTTCTTATGTTTTAAGGTTGATGTTTCCTTGTACTAACAATGCGGCTGAATATGAGGCTCTGCTCCATGGCCTTTGGATGGCCAAAGAGATGAATTTAAGCCAGGTCAGGTGCTTTTGTGGCTCACATTTGGTGGCTCAACAAGTTTCAGGCACTTGGGATTCCCAAGACCCGCTCATGGCGGCTTATCGTCGGGTAGTTGACAATATTGCTGGTCACTTCAAAGGTTATCATGTGGAGCATCTTGATCAAAGGAAGAATGAGGCGGCTGACGCTTTAAGCCGGCTTGGGTCTCAACGTAAGCCGGTACCCCCTACTGTATTTCTTGATGTATGGCATAATCCTTCAGTCAAGTTGCCATCAGAAGAGGATCTTGCTATTCCTTACCCGGAGGCACAGTTGGTGGCGGCTCTACATGCTATTCCTGATTGGACACTTCCCTAGTTGTCTTATATGACCCGGGGCGAGGTACCTGAGGATGAAACTTTGGCCAGATAGATAACCCGGCGGTCTAAGTCCATGACTATTGTTAATGGTGAGTTACACCGATGCATCATCAAAGGCATGTTCCAGCGTTGTGTTTCTCCCGAAGAGGGCTGTGAGATTTTAAGAGAGATCCATGAAGGTGATTGTGGTCATCACGTCGGCTCTAAATCTCTAGTGGCTAAAGCTTTTCGTCATGGATTTTATTGGTTGACGGGTCATGCTGATGCAGAGGATCTTGTCAGTAAGTGTGATGGATGTCAGAAATTTTCTCGACGGGCTCATGTGCCGGCTCAAGAATTGAGGATGATTCCAATTACTTGGCCATTTGTAGTCTGGGCGCTTGATATGGTTGGACCTATCAAAAGTTCTAAGGATAAGAAAACCCACCTCTTGGTGGCGGTTGACAAATTTACCAAGTGGGTTGAAGCAGAGCCGATCAACAAGTGTGATGCGGCAACATCAGTTCAGTTTGTTAAAAAATTGATCTTCCGTTTTGGTTACCCTCATAGTATCGTAACTAACAATGGCACTAATTTGTCTAAAGGTGCTATGAGAGAATTCTGTCAACAAGAGCATAATCGTATTGATGTTTCTTATGTGGCTTATCTGCAGTCTAATGGTCAAGCTGAGAGGGCAAACCAAGAAATCTTGAGAGGTATCAAGCCCGGCTTATGGTTACTTTGCGGCGAATGCCAGGTTGTTGGGTTGAGGAGTTACGTACATTCAGTACTTTGGAGTATCAATATCACCCCTAACAGGTCAAGAGGCTATACACCTTTCTTCATGGTCTACGGGGCAGAGGTGGTTCTTCCAAGCGATATTCGTCATGAATCGCCTCGTGTGGCGGCCTATGTTCAAGCTGATAATGAAATAGCACGTCAAAACGCACTCGATGCTTTGGATGAGGTGCGAGATCTGGTGGCAGCTCATTCGGCGATATATCAACAAGATCTGCGTCACTATCATAGCTGCAGAGTTAAGACCAGGACATTTCAAGAAGGCGACTTGGCGCTCCAGCTCATCCAAGATCAAATAGATATGCACAAGTTATCCCCACCTTGGGAAAGACCCTTTGTGGTCGGCAAGAACCTGAACAATGGGTCATATTACCGCATTGACCTACATGAGCACAAGGATTCTCGCAAGTCGGAGGAGGGGACCTGCCGTCCATGCAATATCGCACATCTTCGGCCGTACTATACTTGAGCCGGCAGCTCATACCCTTGTACATACTCTTGTCACTATATATACTTTTTATGACCAATATAATAAAGCCGATATCCCCAAACAACGGGGCCTCTGTCATTTCATTTCTGAGTAGCTGAGCCTTTATTGATTGGTCGTAAGGTCACTTGGGGGGTTCCAACCGTTGGGTTTAGCTTTCATACCCTCTTGGCCGGCTTGAATGCCACTTCTTATATGTTTTTTCCTGCCTGTTTGCAACTGGCTACTCCACTGATGACCTGCCAAACTCTTAAGAGTCAATCTTTTTAAAGACCCTAAAATTGTTAGGGTTCAAACGGCGGCTTATGTCATGTGAGAGCCGGCTTACAGTGAGCTAGGTAAAACTGTGACTGTTGCGGCCTTGAAAGCAATAATGTGGCCTGAGTGCCAAACGACTGTTGCTGCCTTTAAAGCAATCATGTGGCCTAAGTGCCAAATGGATGTTGCGGGCTTGAAAGCAATCATGTGGCCTCAGTGCCAAACGGTTGTTGCTACCTTTAAAGCAATCATGTGGTCTAAGTGCCAAAAGGCTGTTGCGGTGTTGAAAGCAAACATAAGGCCTGAGTGCCAAAAGGCTGTGCGGCCTTCGAAAGCACAAGGTTTTTGCTAGCCAATTTATCTGGCTACGCCTTTGTGAGCCGGCCCGACTATTATTTGACAGTATTTTAATTTTTCTTTCTGACTCTTTTGGATTTGTGTTTCCTCAAGATTTTTTCTGCTAAGTGCATTTCTCAACAGTCTGGGTCATCCAGCCCTGATTATATGACTCTTATTTGAGCATTTTGGGTTTCGTAACCCGCCCTAGCTATGGACTTGAAGTCACCAGCCTGCTTTGATTTGCGCTATTGGGATCATGCGCTTGCAAATCCTTGGGTTGTTTCCATCACTGGATACAGCGATGTAAGCTGAGTGTATATGTCAAAATTATAGGTATGTTATTCATTGTTATATGAATATGCGTGGTTTGATAACCCGCCCTGGCTTTTGACTTTAAGTCGCCAGCATATTTTTGTTTTCATAGTCATTAATTCTGGTTTGTTCTATAATTGCATAACACTGTGATGTTTGGGTTGTTACCCGCCCTGGCTTTTGATGTTAAGTCGCCAGGGCATATGTTGTTTAAACTTTATACAGGACATGCAGCGTTTGACACACAAGTAAAATTACTGCTATGATTCGTATGAGCAATCAGAGCAAGCCTGTCATAGAAGATTAAACTTGGTATCTTAACAAGTTAGCATGCACGATGGAATGACAAGGGGGGTCACTGTTTCAAAAGACTACTCTATTACATGGCTGTTATAAGCCCATACAGTTTGAAGCCAAGTGTTCTTTCGGGCGAGAAGAGCTTGCATCCTCGCCAGAGAGCCGCTTGGTTCATCATTGATTTGCATCATGGAGAGTCGACGACTCCGGGTCATGCTGTGTCGGTTCTTCTTCCGTGGCCATCTGGAGGTCAGGTGACGTCTAGTCGATGCCGGTTAAGGCTTCGAAAGTTGCTTCATCATTGAGAATAAGAGAGTGATCAACATCAGGAGCAAAAATATGCTTACATCGAGGAGGAATGAGACTGGCAACATTGTTGGCCGGCGGCTTAATCTTCTGATTATTGGTGTCATAAGCTGCCGTGTAGTTGTTCAAATTTAATTCTGCCACAAGTTTGTAGGCCACATGCCGCATTTCTCGAACGTAGTGATGGAAGTCCTCTTCAAAAGGTGATTGATCATCTTTGAATTCCGGACACTGATGTCTACTATGCAACTTGTTCTTGTAGACTTGTGTTGCGCCTCCAAGCACAGAGTTCTGTAGAACAGCAGCAAGTTTCCCTCAAGTGGATGACCTAAGGTTTATCAATCCGTGGGAGGTGTAGGATGAAGATGGTCTCTCTCAAACAACCCTGCAACCAAATAATAAAAAGTATCTTGTGTCCCCAACACACCAAATACAATGATAATCCATATAGGTGCACTAGTTCGGCGAAGAGATGGTGATACAAGTGTAGTAATGATAGTAGCTATTGATTTTTGTAAAAGAAACAATAAAAAACAGCAAAGTAGCAATTGATAAAACGGAGCACAAATGGTATTGCAATGCTTGAAAATGAGGCCTAGGGTCCGTACTTTCGCTAGTGCAATCTCTCAACAGTGCTAATATAATTGGATCATATAACCACCCCTCAAAGTGCGATGAAGAATCACTCCAAAGTTCCTATCTAGCGGAGAACATAAGAAGAAATTATTTGTAGGGTACGAAACCACCTCGAAGCTATTATTTCCGATTGATCTATCCAAGAGTTCATACTAAAATAACACCAAATAATTTCAGATTCATAATACTCAATCCAACACAAAAGAACCTCAAAGAGTGCCCCAATATTTCTACTGGAGAAACAAAGACAAGAACGTGCATCAACCCCTATGCGTAGATTACCCCAATGTCACCTCGGTAATCCGTGGGTTGAGTGCCAAAACATAAATCAAGTGAATCAATATCATACCCCATTGTCACCATGAGTATTCATATGCAAGACATATATCAAGTGCTCTCAAATCCATAAAAGTATTCAATCCGATAAAACGAAATCTCAAAGTGAAATCTCAATTCACAATAAGATAGAGAGGGGAAAACACCATATCATCCAACTATATTAACAAAGCCCGCGATACATCAAGGTCGTGACATCTCAAGAACACGAGAGAGAGAGAGAGAGAGAGAGAGAGAGAGAGAGAGAGATTAAACACATAGCTACTAGTACAAACCCTCAGCCCCGAGGTGGACTACTCCCTCCTCATCGTAGTGGCCGCCGGGATGATGAAGATGGCCACCGGTGATGATTCCCCCCTCCGGCGGAGTGCCAAAACGGGGTCTAGAATGGTTTTTGGTGGCTATAGAGGCCTGCGGCGGCGGAACTTCTGATCTAGGTTAACCCCGAGGGTTTTTGGAATATTTGGGAATTTATATGGTAAAGAGGGGGTGCGGAAGGCCACCGAGGTGGGCATAACCCACCCGAGGGCGCCTGGGACACCAGGCGCTCCCTAGTGGGTTGTGCCCCCCTCGGGGCACCCCCAGGTGCTTCTCTGGCCCACTACTGGTGTTCTAGTCCATAAAAAGTTTCGCGGTGTTTGGACTTCGTTTGATATTGATTTCCCGTGATGTAAAAAACAAGCAAAAAAACAGCAACTGGCACTTGGCACTGGGTCAATAGGTTAGTCCCCAAAAATGATATAAAGTTGCTATAAAATGATTGTAAAACATCCAAGAATGATAATATAACATCATGGAACAGTAAAAAATTAGAGATACGTTGGAGTCATATCAGCATCCCCAAGCTTAATTCCCGCTCGTCCTCGAGGAGGTAAATGATAAAAACAGAATTTTTGATGTGGAATGCTGCCTAACATGTCATCTCATATTGTTTTGTTTATAGCATGGACATTTGGACTTTTATACGGTTCAAAGCAATAGTCTAGTTTTGACATGAGGACTTAAATACTCAAGCATGCCAACAAGCAACCATGTATTTCAAACTATCAACGCTAAAATAAGTTATCCCTAGCCCATCATGCTCAGTCATTGAGCCATTCATGAAACACACTCGCATATTAGCTACACCCAATGCTCAAGTATGATCATAGTGCCCCCTAGTTGGTGCTTTATAAGAGAAGAAGGAGAGTCAAATGAAAAATAAAAAGTGCATAAAGTCAAAGAAAGACCCTTCGCAGAGGGAAGTAGGGATTTGTAGAGGTGCTAGAGCTCAAAGCGAAAATTGAGAGATAAGAACATTTTGAGAGACATACTTTTCTCAGAAACGAAAAAAACTTAGAGCTCCCAGCACTTTCCATTCTAGATATATCATAGGCAGTTCCCAAACAGAAAATAAAGTTTATTCCTTTTTCAACCATACTTTCACTTTACATGGCTAACCGTATCCACGGGTGCCTTCCATACCAACACTTTCCAAGGAATTTATTATTTGACAACATAAAGTAAATTCATTTTTCATTTGGGACTGGGCAACCCTAATATCTTTGCCTTACTCTCGTGCAATGACAAGTGAATAAACACTAATCGTGAGAACAACACATCTAGCATGGAAAATATCGGCCACCCCTCACCGCCTCGCGAGCGGTACGAGCACACAAAAGAGAAATTTATATTGAAAATTAGAGATGGCACATACAAATTTGCTTAGAATGGCAAAAGAATACCACATATAGGTAGGTATAGTGGACTCATGTGGCAAAACTGGTTTAAAGGATTTTGGATGCACAAGTAGTGATCATACTTAGTGCAAAATGAAGGCTAGCAAAAGATTGAGAAGCGACCAACCAAGAAATGAATAATCTCATAAGCAAGCATTGAGCATAATTAACACCGAATAATGCACGACAAGAGAGATGTAATTTCATTGCACAACTATTGACTTTCGTGCTTGCATAAGGAATCACAAACCTTAGCACAAATATACTTACTAAAGCATAATTACTCATCAACATGACTCACATATCACATCATCATATCTCAAAACTATTACGAGGAATCAAGTTTATATTGGCCAATGATCTTCATGAAAGTTTTAATTATATCCTTCTTGGATATCTATTACTTTGGAACTAACTTTCATGTATTGCTTTTGAAAAGCTCAAACAAATATAAGTGAAGATCATGAGCATAATATTTCTTTCTCTCAAGTTAATTCAAGTGAAGCAAGAGAGAATTTCTTAAAAAATACTAGGGACAATTGCATTTTTGCCCCTAGTTGGTTCCTCATGAGGGGAAAATGGCGGGCGTGAGACACGCGTCCACGTCATTGATACAGAGTGAAATTTATTTAAGTGCATAAATGCATAGATAAAATAGATATCAAACATTGCAGGTACATTATTTCCAGAACTCTTACATTTACATAAAAGATCTGTTAATTACATCTCCGAAGAGAAAACCCCTGATTAAGAATTCCAATATTTCTATTACACAGGATTACATCACATGCCTATTACAATATGCTACAATAAAGAAATTCCTCCTGGCGGTCGTCGACACCGGCATGCTCGGGGGAGCCTTGGACTTTGTTGATGTTATCATATGCGATGACTTTTATATTTCGCTTTTATACGACTTGTACTGATATTGGCAGTACATATATGCATGCTTGAATGGCTTCATTTACTTTCCCTTGTTAATCAACCAATATATAGGCTTTGATTTATTTTCTTTACTTTGTATGAGAAAATCATCTTAATGGTTAACCAATCTGTTAAATGAGCCTCCAAACATCATGATGCATGCGTATGGGGCATAAAATCATGCACGCGCATGTTCTGTGTATGCAAAATACATTAGTACTAACAGTTGTTGTACTCTTTGTTTTATGAGTAGATGACATCTACGTTTTCCTAATATTTGCAAGCCGTATGGCGGAGGCATGATCTAACTTTCATCTTATGCGAAGATAAGCTAGCTGCGACCTTTTTTGAGTATATGCATATATGGAGCAGATAAACAAATTAATTTGTTTCAGTGGCATATGCAAGTGCACTACAATATTCCTAGTGCAATCAGACTCAGACTATGACTCTGGTCATCTTTCAGTTTTTTTTAATGTACGTCCATATGAAGGGATCATACAATTTATTCTAGTTAGGTGGATGTACACCAATTAACCTAGAGTTGGCTAGGTACGACGTGTCCATTTTACTCTGCACGTGTATACACTAGATTCACCAATATCTAGTTATTTGTCGATGATGCAAACTAGCACTATTTGGGGCCGATGCATTTCATATAGTATATCCATTTAGTCTGTTTTAGAGACATTTGATTAATATAATACCGTTTATGATTTGGCGGGGTTTTGTTTATGCACCATGAAGTGGGAATGTCAGTTTTCCATGCACCCAACTTTGAACATGGTTAATTAAGTTTTGCTACATGACTTAATTTTAGCATATCATGCACGCATGTGATCATAGAACATGCGACTAAGTATGGTGTTTTTGACGAGCACCTATTGTTTTGCATTATTCTTTATATGCAGTTTATTTGTTAATTCTTTTTTATGTTGATTTTCCCCGAGTCATACCTTTGCCGTGATTCCGTTGAGAACAAAGTCTTCACTCTACATAAGGGAATAAATACCTTGATTTGTGTCAATATGACCAACCAGGGGCAATTTTCATGCAATTTATACTTCTTGACATGTATCAACATGACCATGGCAAGAACAAAATATCGAATTTTGAGAAAACCTCTTGACATGTGTCAATATGACCGTGCCAAGAGTAAGATATTCAACTTGTGAGAATACTACTTGACCTGTGTCAATATGACCATGCCAAGAGCGAGATCTGAAATATGGTGAAAATACTTCTTGACATGTGTCAATATGACCATACCAAGAGTAGAATGCCAAATTTGTGGAGGATGAAGGCTACTTGGGATGTGTCAATATAACCAAGCCAAGAGCAAGAATCATGTCACTTAGAGAAAAATTCGAGATCTGTGTCAATATGACCAAATCAAGAACCATCATATGGAGGAAAAAGCAAGGATCGTGCTACTTGAAGAAAAAGTTCTAGATCTATGTCAATATGACCAAATCAAGAACCATCATATCAAGCAAAAAGCTGCTTGACTCATGTCAATATGACCAAGCCAAGAGCAAAAATTGGGCAACTTGGAAAATAATTCATGATCTGCATCAATGTGACCAAATCAAGAATCATCATATGCGGAGAAGCTACTTGGCTCATGTCAATATGACCAAACCAAGAGCAAAGATTGAGCAAACATAGGGAAGAGCACCAATCAGAGAAGCAAAAGGATTAGGAGAGAACCATGAATCTCACCTTCTTGCTGAACTCCTCCAAATCTCCCTCTCCTAACGTATGTGTGTGTGGGATTTTTTTTGTAGCAGTATATGTGTCTAGCAGCAGCAGAACAAGAGAAAATGAGCAGTCCCACGCTGGGGAAAAGGGACTAGCCTTGTACGCCCAGGAATGCCAATATTTATAGGCGTGGGGAGAGCAGCGGAGGCTCTCTGGCGCGCGCCCACGTTCTCTGATCGTGGCATGCATTTGTGTAATCGTGGGAGTGCATGGGTCGTGGGAGTCCCTGCATGCTTCTTTTCATATATTTCCTTCCTTTAATTAATTGCTCTTTGACCAAGCTTTGAACCGGCCACTAGCCTAATTAGCCCATGTAGTTTTTTATTAACGTGTGGGCTTGGACGCTAGCCCATCAGTTTGCTTGTGGTGATTAGCTGATCCATTGCCACCTTGTAAATTAGTCTCACCCACTATGCATTCATGTACGTAGACTGGTAATGACTAATTGAAATGGTTTTTTTTGGAAAATTCGTTCCAATTTCTTTGTCGTGCCATAAAAAATAGATATATGCAAATATTCTTTCATGGACAATTATATGATGCCTGGCGTTTTCTTCTTATTTCCTTAGATATATATACCGACGCATGTCTTATTTTATCCACCGCGTTGATATTTCACATGATCGATGGAATAGGCCTCGCATTTACCCTACGGTCGATATTTTGAAAACATTATGATTTTATGTAGGTATTTGCCACCCGCCGTAGGTGACGGCGTGCATGGATGGAAGTTATGTGTGATTTTAGTCGGGACAAATTTTTCATGGAGATCTTTATTCACTTTGCAAAATTTCCAGATATCGACTCTTTTATTAATTTATTTTGTGTGCCCGCTGTTTTGTATTAAGCGATGGAAATTCACCATGGTCGTTTACACTCAATGGTGTATTTTATCATTTTCACCATTTAAAGTAATTCATTTGTTTTAATCGCACTATATTCCCTTTGGCCAAAATCGGTGTCAACAGTTCCTACCCATGGGTCTTGCCCTTACTTTTCGAGCTTGCTCAGTTTTGCCCTTACTTTTTCCGTCGAGGTCCCTTGAATGCCCTTTGACCATTTGACTAAAAATTTGAAAATTCATAACTAATTCATATGAACTCAGAAAAATGCAAATAAGATATCAAAATGTTCAGATAAACATTACCTTTATGTGCATATCATTTTCATTCAGGACAAAAGCACCCTTTAAACTACCTGAGGTAATTAATGTCATTAACATTATTAAAAATAGAAAGGTATAAACAATATTTTTTCAAGAATAAAAATTACATGTTGCCGGGGAAACGACACCTACGGGATCATGTAGAATCCCTTTTGCTACGGTTGGCGGGCGCGGGGCTGTGGAAAGAGCGGGATTAGAAGATCAACGTAGGGGGATTATCCAGGTTCGGGCCGCAAGTGATGCGTAATCCCCTACTCCTGCTGGTTTATGTTTATCTGGTGTTCTTGGACTAGCTACAAAGCATGTAGGGTCCAAAAAGTCGGAATCCTTCCTCAGTACGCCGCGGGCCTCCTTTTATAGTGAAAAGGGGCTGCCACAGTGGCACACAGGAGGTGGAAAGTTGTACAGTCGTCGAGTCCATCTCCTGGCACCGTAGGACAAACACATTTAATGCGCTGCCGACGTGTCCTTCATGCTTCGGGGACGGCAAGGAAGCTCGTCCCAGCTGTCGCCACCTCGCCTGGCTTCGACGCGCGTCCGAGCCGACGAGGCGTGTAGTGCCACGCTGGCTGGCTGGCTGCTGAGTTGGTGCGGTGGCAGAGTCTTCACGAAGATCTGCATGCCACCACGCAGGTGCTTGCTGAGTTGGCCTGGAGGCCGCATGTCGCCACGCAGGTGCTCACCTAGTTGGTGGGCTGGCAGCTGTGTGGAAACAGCGGTGGAGTCTTGGCTGGTGGGGGCCTGGCTGTGGCCCCGCGGATGTCTTCGGCAAGAGTCTTGCCGGGGCCCCGGCAAGGGTCTTGCTGCGGCGTCGTGGGCGTCCCCAGCAAGGGTCTTGCCTTGGGGTCTCGTGGGTATCCTCGGCAAGCATCCCGTCGAGGATCTTCGTCTTCTGATTCTCATCTAATCTTGCATGTTCTTGGTCTTCACAAAGATCTGCATGCCACCACGGAGGCGCGTCCCGAGTTTTGGTTCCAATGTGGTTGAGGGCGTCGGAACTCTCAGGCTCAAGGGTGGCAGCCCTGCTGGCGTCGGGCAAGTTGCCCCGGCAAGGTTCTTGCCGGGGCTGTGGAGGCCGTCCCGGCAAGGACCTTGCCGGGGGAGTTTCACCTCGCCCCTCAGTTCTTCATGCTTCTGGCTTGGCGCTGCTCTGGTCGTCTTGTGTCTTTGCTTCCTCTACCCCGCCAAGCGTGGCCGGGGGCATGGGGCTGTGACTGCTCGTGCACAAGTAAAGGGGTACAAAAAGGGACCCCTACTTTTGTACACCGACAGGAGCCCCCGGGCCTGGGCCACATATAAGCAAAGGGTGTTATTGGGCCAGGCCCAGAACGGTGCGCGGGCGCGCGCGCGGCGGTGTTTTTACCACAGTAACTCCCTCGCTCGTTGCCCTTCCCCACAACCCGCATTGAATGCGCTACGTGGGGGTCGTGCGTGACGTGGGTGTCATGCGTGGGGCGGTTGCTGCCCTCATGCGTCACATTGTCGTATAGAGGCGGCTCGCGCCTTCCCCATAAAAAGAGGAAAACGCAGGGGCGCGACTCATTTACTAAGTGGACTCGAGTCATGGTCTTCAAGGCGCCCGTGCCCCACGATCACGGGGTGGAAAACAGTTGCTTCACTTGTCTTCTCGATTTTGGCTTGCTTGCCACCTATCCCCCATGCCTCGAAGATGGTAGGCGGTGGACGCGGGGGGCGGGGGGGGGGGGGGCACGGGCCTTAAATGGAGAGGTGGGGAACCGGGTCGTCGCTGATTGGAGCAGCGGGTCGGTCTCGATTCCCTGCGCCCCTGGTGGCCGGATTGGTTCAGTGGGGCGGCCGAGCCCTGGGCCCACCCCTTTATAAGAAGGGGAGGGGGATGGCACCCCTCAATTCGCCATCATTCATCTCCTTCCACCTTGGCTCCTTCCTTCCTTCTGCTATGGCGAGAGGGCGCGCTGGCACCCCGATGGCGGCGACGAGGGTCTCTGCTCGACAGCTTGCTGCTCCTTCCCAAGAGCTCGTGGCGGCGGAGCCAGCCGTGAGAGAAAGGGGGAGGGGGCGAGGTCGAGGCCGCTGTGGCGCTCGAGGAAGAGGAGGACGGGGCAGCGCACCGGCCTCGCCCCCGCCAGCGGCCCCTCCCCCAATGGAGGGCCCTGTCGGAGACCAGCCCCACGAATTCTTCATCAAGCTACACATGCCAGTGCGTCGTCGTCTTCGTCTCCCTACTCCGTTCGCTCGGGACATGGAACTCGACCCGCCATAGGCTTTGAGGCTGCATATGAGGGGCTGTGGGAATGGCAGCATGTGGGTCGACGTCGACTTCCCCGCCCCTCACGTCATGTATCTTCGTCGTGGATGGAAGACCTTCACTCGTGCTCACCGCTTGTCGGAGGGGCTCGTTCTCCACTTCATATTAATGGAGAACGGCTTGCTCTCCGTCAAGGTTTTTGGGCACTTGGGAACTCACCTAAGGAGTTGCGTGGAGAGCTCCTCCGATGATGAAGACTCCTCAAGCGGGAGTGACGAGGAGGACAGCGACAGCGACGACGAGGGCGTCAAGCCGGAGGACGTCGGCTCCGACTGACTGTGCCGCCCTCCTCCCTGGGCCACGCACCCCGTCGAGGGTCTTCCTCATCAAGCTCTCCATCTGCGTGTTACTAGTTGCCTCCTTTTTGCCTTCACTTGCCGCACCTGGGAGGAAAGGGGCAAGAATGGGGATCACGGGGCACTTATCTTTTTTAGTATTTAAGCCTGCGGGCACTTGTTAGATTTAAACCTTGTAATCTCTTTGCTCGTGTTTACATCCCGTACGAACTGTACCTGTTTGGAACGTATTAATGAAAAAGGGTGCTTGCTGGGTTCTTTGTGCGTGAGCGAGGCCCATGCCAAGGAATGAATCCTTGTTATTTTTAAGGTAAACATTGTCGCCCGGCAACAGGCCTTGCCGTCCCCCCACTTCATGGCACAACCATACTCACACTATCGATGGAGGTAGGGGTGAAGTAGGATTAGGCCCTTCGTTTGCTTCCTTGTCACCGCAACTACAACCAAGTTCCGGCCCAGAGAATAGTTCTTGGGCACAGGAAAGGGGGAGCACGGTGGCCCAAGGATAAACGAGGCTTCATACGTCCCAGTGTCATACAGAAATGCATAACAGGGGACAAAAGACTTATCTGAATCTGCAGCCTCCCGGCAACCTTGGCTTGCCATGGTTGGGTACTTAAATCTGCAGCTCCCGGCAATGGCTTGCCGGGGTCGAGGATGTCGATCCGTCTGCCTGCCCTTAAATGGCTTGGCAGAAACGCTTGTGCAGCCTGTGAACCAAAGAAAGGACTAGAAAGGGCGGAAGGACACACACTCGGCCTCTATGCTAGGGGTTAGTTGCCGCTGAGCACTATCAACCCTATCAGATAGAGAGACTTAACCTAGCATGCATGCTAAAACTTAGGGCGCCAGCGCTTCATTTATTTATGCTTAGGGTCTGCGCCTTGCTCTGTACAAAGGGTTACATGCCTTGCCGGCAAGGATCGTACAAAAGGTGGTTTGCCAGAAGGCCCGGTAACCACGCCTCATGGTTAAAACTTATGAAGACGTTGGATGTTCCAGGAGTTGCTCACTGGGATACCATCTTCGATCTCCACGCGGACTGCACCAGGCCTAGTGACTCGTATTACCCGATAAGGGTCTTCCCACTTCGGCATCAACTTGTTGGGATTCTTGGCCGACTGAATGCGTCAAAGAACAAGGTCGCCTTCCTCAAGACTTCGGGCATGAACCTTGCGGCTATCGTAGCGGCGCAAGGCCTGCTAGTAGCGTGCAGCTCGCACACCCGTCCGAAGACGATCTTCCTCAAGGAGCGTCGCATCATCTTGCCGCAACTGCTCTTTGCTCAAGCGAGCACTCGATGTGACCCGTATATGAGTTCTGTGGGGAGAACTGCTTCTGCTCGTATACCAGGGCAAAGGGTGTCTGGCCGATGGCTCGATTTGGCGTCGTTCTGATCGACCAAAGAACCGCTGGCAACTCATCAATCCAGTGCCTTCCACACTTGTGCAGCCTATCAAAAGTCTTTGTCCTCAGGCCTCGCAGTACTTCAACATTTGCCCTCTCCGCCTGGCCGTTGCTCCATGTGTGTGCCACTGAAGCGAAATAGACCTTGCTACCGAGGTCCTGGATGTATTGCATGAAGGTGCGGCTTGTGAACTGCGTGTCGTTTGTCGGTGATGACCCTGTTCGGCACACCAAAACTGCAAACTAGCCCCTTGAAGAACTTGACGGCTGATTGTGCTGTCACCTTCCTCATTGCTTCCACCTCGGGCCACTTTGTGAACTTGTCGATCGTGATGTACAAGTACTCAAAGCCCCCGACATCACGGGGGAAGGGGCCCAGTATGTCGAGCCCCTAGACCAGAAATGGCCAGGAGAGAGGGATTGTTTGAAGGGCTTGAGCTGGTTGATGGAGCTTCTTTGAATGGAACTGGCACGCTTCACACTTGGTTACTAGCGCAGCTGCATCCTGGAGGGTTGTGGGCCAGAAGAAACCTTGTCGGAATGCCTTGCTGGGAAGGGCCCTTAACCCTATGTGGGATCCACATACACCTCCATGTATCTCTGCCAACAGCTCTAGTCCGTCCTCTTGAGGAATGCACTTTAGCCTCACACCGTTTGGCCTCCTTCTGTACAGGGTATCATCCACAAACTGGTACATGTTGGACTGACGGGCTACTCTCTCTGCTTCTTCCTGCTCCTCGGGGAGCTCTCCTGTTTGGAGGAAACGAACGGTGGGCTGCGCCCATGCTGGAGCCTGGGGCTCGACGCCCAGGACCAAAGGCACATCTTTGGCCGCAGGGGCAGCTGCCTCTACGGTCAGGGCCTTGGGCCCTGTCAGAGGTAGTTGCCCCTCGGCAAGCTTGGGGTACTCGGCAACCTCCTTGCCGGCGGCTCCTGGGAGCTCGGCGGGGAGGTACTTGCCAGGGCTTGTCTTCCTTCGCTTGTTCTGCCCTGCTAATGGCTCAACGGATGGCTGAGTTAACTGAAGTACAAAGGTACCTGGTTCCACAGGCAACTTGAGGGCAGCGCGTTTCGACAAGTCATCGGCAAAGCCGTTCTCCGCTCGGGGAACATGCTCTGCTTGTAGGTCGTCGAAACGTTCTTCCAACTTCCTCACTTCATTCACGTAGGCCTCCATCAGCGGGCTCTGGTAATCCTTGTTAACTCGCTTGACGACGAGCTGCGAATCACCTCTGATGATGAGCTTCTTGATTCCGAGGTCTGCCGCGATCCTAAGACCGGCAAGTACTCCGCCGTATTGTTTGTTGATTTTTCCTGGGGAAAGTGCATCTGGATTACGTACTTGAGGTGCTCTCCGGTGGGTGCGACGAGTAGCACGCCAGCACCAGCACCTTGGAGTGAGAAAGCTCCGTCAAAGTACATAATCCACTCACTTCTCGTCTCCTTGCCGGGAAGGGTGGTCTCTTGAATCTCCTCGTCGGGCGTTGCGGTCCACTCTACTATGAACTCTGCCAAAGCTCGGCTCTTGATTGTTGAAGTACTTTCATATCTAAGGCCAAAGCTCGACAGCTCCAATGCCCACTCCACAATCCTCCCTGTTGCATCTGGGTTGTCCAAAATCCGTTGCAAAGGGAGGCGGGTGACGACGGTGATCTCGTGCGCTTGGAAATAGTGGCGTAGCTTTCTCGAGGCCATGAGGAGGCCGAAAAGCAACTTCTGCATTCCAGAATATCTTGACCTACCCCCTGCAAGAGGGAACTGACAAAATACACTGGGTGCTGCACCATCTTCTTCTTCTGTCTTGCTTCGCCCATCCGCTCAGACTCCGCCTCGCCGGGACCGGGCCTTGCCGGCATCAGGCTCTGCCGGGGAGGACCCCGGCTCGCCATCCGGCGACTCTGCTGCAACTGCTGCCTCTCCCTCAAGTTCCATCTGCGCCACCTGCGCAGCACTGACCACTTGATTCGTTGCTGCTAAGTACAGCAACAACGGCTCCCGTGGTTTAGGCGCGACTAGTATTAGCGTGGAGGAGAGGTACCTCTTCAAATCTTGCAGTGTTGCCTCTGCCTCCAGAGTCCATTTTACTGGACCCACCTTTTTCAAAACTTTGAAAAGGTGGGGGGGGGTGCTCAGCAGATTTGGAGATGAACCTACTCAGGGCAGCAACGCAGCCGGCGAGCCTACGGATGTCTTTGACCCATTTCGGTGCCTCAATCTGCTTGACCGCCTTGATCTTGTCGGGATTTGCTTTGATTCCGCGTTGAGACACAAAGAACCCGAGAATTTTGCCGGAGGGGACACCAAACACGCACTTCTCTGGGTTGAGCTTGAGGGTGATCTTCCGCAGATTTGCGAATGTTTCTTCTAAATCTTGCACAAGCGTGGCCCTGTCCTTGGTTTTGACCACTATGTCATCCATACAAGCTTCCATATTTCTATGTAGCTGGGGCTCAAAACCAATCTGGACTGCTCGGGCAAATATTGAACCAGCGCTCTTCAACCCGAAAGGCATTCGTACAAAACAGTACGTAACACATGGGGTGATGAACGTGGTCTTCTCTTCGTCTTCCTTCATCATGAAGATCTGGTGGTACCCTGAATAGGCATCGAGGAATGACAGCAGGTCACACCCGGCAGTAGAGTCTACAATCTGGTCGATGCGTGGCAGAGGGAAAGGATCCTTTGGACAGGCTTTATTGATGTCTGTGTAGTCAATACAAAGCCTCCACTTCCGATTTGCCTTACGCACCACCACCGGATTGGCCAACCACGTGGGGTGGAGTACTCCTCTTACCAGGCCTACCGCCTCCAACTTCCTGATCTCTTCAATGATGAACTCTTGTCGCTCCAAAGCTTGCTTCCTGACCTTCTGCTTTACGGGCCGCGCGTGAGGACAGACAACAAGATGGTGCTCAATCACCTCCCTGGGAACGCCGGGGATGTCAGATGCTTGCCATGCAAATACATCAACATTTGCCCAAAGGAAGGCGACGAGCGCGCTTTCCTATTTGCTGTCGAGGGTGGAGCTTATAGTGAGAGCCCCGCCCGTGTCGTCCTCCTTGATGGACACCTTCTTCATTTCTGGTGGTGCAGCCTTGGACTTCTTGCTCATGCCAGTGGAGCTCTCTGGCACGTCCTCAACGGGAGCACAACACTCCAAAGAGGTGCGCTTGTCGGAGTGGGTGCAAGAGGTCTTGCCGGCCTTCTTCCTTCCCGGGGCTTCAGCGGCAGGAGCAAGTGCCCTGGCGGCAGCTGCTGCAACTGCCTCTCGGTAGAGTTGGTCGGCGCAGATGAGCGCGGCTTTGTTGTCAGAGGGGGCGGTGATGATGGTCAGCGGCCCCGGCATCTTCAATGTGTTGTAACCGTAGTGTGACGCCGCCATGAACTTGGCCAGCGCTGTGCGGCCAAGGATCCCGTTGTACAGCAGGGGGATCTCGGCAACATCAAAACAATTTTCTCCGTCCTGTAGTTCAGCTCGCTCCCGAATGTAATGGGCAGCGTGATTTTACCTTTCGGCTGACTCCTTCCTGGGTTGACCCCTTGGAACGTGCCCGTCTCCTCGAGATCTCCATTAGGAATCTGCAGCTTCTTGATCACAGCGGGCGAGATCAAATTCAGACCGGCCCCACCGTCAACCAGCACTTTGGTCACCTTGAGGTTGTGTATTGTTGGTGAGACCAACAACGGCAAATACCCGACCGCAGTTGTGCGATCAGGGTGATCATCGGTGTCAAAAACGATGGGCGTGCGGGAACACTTCAGTGGCTTCTGGGCATTGAACGACGGCTCTGCCGCAGTGATCTCACGTACCCACTACTTCAGCTAGCGGTGTGAGGTGTGCAACGAGGCGCCACCATCGACGTACATGGCCTCTGTAGCCTTTTGGAACTCGTGCTCGCCGGATTCGTCATGATCATCATCTTCCTCTTTCTTTTCGCGGCCCCGAGTGGGCCTCTCTTGTTGGTTATCTTTGCCGCGGCGACCCCCTTGGCCGCCACGCTTCTTGCCAGATCCCTTAGCACCATCCTGACCCTTCTCCTTGTCTCTCCTTTCATATTCAGCCTTCTGCTTTTCTGCAAGCAGCTCAACCTGTCAGCAGTTCTGGAGGTCATGGCCCTTGGTGCGGTGGATCTTGCAGTACTGCTTGTCGGAGCCTCCTGGCTTGTCGGCGGCCGCCAGGGCCAAGTAGGCGGCACACCCGGCAACCTCCTTGCCGGGGTCGTCAGCCTTGGCCTTTTTGGCGGCGCCGGGCTCGCCGGATCCCTGAACGACAAGCACAGTCTTGCCTTTGCGCTTCTAGTTGCGGCGTTGGCCCTTCTTTGTCGGGGTAGCGGTACCTTCGCCTGTGGAGTCGGTTTCTGCACCGGCGTCTTCGCCGGGGTACTTCCTCCCCTCTTCAGCTTGAGCACATCTGTTGGTCAGAACATAAAGTTCGGCCACGTCCTTGACATTGTTCATCACCAATTCTTCGCGCATCTTGCGGTTGCGCACGTTCAGATGGAACGCGCTGATGACAGCGGCGAGATGAACATCTGGGATGTTGTACTGCACCCGGCTGAACCACTGTATGTACTTGCGCAGGTTTTCACCTTCTTTCTGGGGGATGATATGCAAATCACTTGCCTGGCAATGAGCTTGGTGGCCTCCAGTGAAGGCGCCCACAAACTCATGACACAAATCCGACCAAGAAGAAATGGAATCCACTGGCAAGTGCATCAAGCACGACATGACATTGGGTTTGAGTGCCAACGGGAAGTAATTGGCGAGCACCTTGTCGTCGCGAGCCCCAGCCGCTTGCATCGTAATGGTGTAGATGCTGAGGAACTCCGACGGGTGGGTCTTGCTGTTGTACTTCTCGCCAACATCGGGCTTGAACATGCGGTGGGAGGGCCACTGGAACTGCCACCTCGTAGGGCAGGTTGCCGGGCCCCCCGGCGCCGGGCGGTCCATAGTAGGCCCCGCACGCCGATCTGACTTATGGCGCATCTCCCATCGTCATTTGATGGTAGTTCAAGCATCTTCCTGGGCCCTCTCCCGAAGGACTTGGCGTTGGTCGCGGCGGGTTCGCGGGTCGGACGACGCTGTGGAAACGTTGTCACAGGCGTCGGGTCGACGGGCTGGTGGCTGTTGTCGCGACCGCGGGGGGGGGGGGGGGGGAGAGTGCACCGTGGTCGCGGCATCTCGGGTCCCCCCACCGCCGGCATGCACCGGCTCGTTAGGACGCCACTATGTGGGTCCTGTTGGGAGCGGCTCATCTTTGTTGGCGAGGCTGACAAGGCTTCGGATGGTGGCTCTCCACTCGTCGAGCTTCTCCGCAGCAGGGGGGAAGTCAAGGAGCAGCTGCACACGCGCCAACGCTTCTTCTGGCGTAGGCGGTGGGGAAATCTGCATAGACCGTGACACGCTCTAACTTCTAACAGGGTTAGAAGGGGCTCTGTCGCGGTCTCGCGGTCGCACACCACCTGCACCGGCGTCTGAGCGCGGACGCCGGCTGGTTCGTCCTGCGAGTGGCTGATGTCTACTACGCAACCTTCTTCTTGTAGACGTTGTTGGGCTCCAAGTGCAGAGGTTTGTAGGACAGTAGCAAATTTCCCTCAAGTGGATGACCTAAGGTTTATCAATCCATGGGAGGCGTAGGATGAAGATGGTCTCTCTCAAACAACCCTGCAACCAAATAGCAAAGAATCTCTTGTGTACCCAACACACCCAATACAATGGTAAATTGTATAGGTGCACTAGTTCGGCGAAGAGATGGTGATACAAGTGCAATATGGATGGTAGATATAGGTTTTTGTAATCTGAAAATATAAAAAATGGAAGGTAACTAAAGATAAAAGTGGGCGTAAACGGTATTGCAATGCGTTGAAACAAGGCCTAGGGTTCATACTTTCACTAGTGCAAGTTCTCTCAACAATAATAACATAATTGGATCATATAACTATCCCTCAACATGCAACAAAGAGCCACTCCAAAGTCACTAATAGCGGAGAACAAATGAAGAGATTGTGGTAGGGTACGAAACCACCTCAAAGTTATTCTTTCCGATCAATCCATTGGGCTATTCCTATAAGTGTCACAAACAGCCCTAGAGTTCATAGTAAAATAACACCTTAAGACACACATCAACCAAAACCCTAATGTCACCTAGATACTCCAATGTCACCTCAAGTATCCGTGGGTATGATTATACGATATGCATCACACAATCTCAGATTCATCTATTCAACCAACACATAGAACCTCAGAGAGTGCCCCAAAGTTTCTACCGGAGAGTCAAGACGAAAACGTGTGCCAACCCCTATGCATAGGTTCATGGGCGGAACCCGCAAGTTCATCACCAAAACATACATCAAGTGAATCAATAGAATAACCCATTGTCACCACGGTTATCCCACGCAAGACATACATCAAGTGTTCTCAAATCATTAAAGACTCAATCCGATAAGATAACTTCAAAGGGAAAACTCAATCCATTACAAGAGAGTAGTGGGGGAGAAACATCATAAGATCCAACTACAATAGCAAAGCTCGCGATACATCAAGATCGTACCACCTCAAGAACACGAGAGAGAGAGAGATCAAACACTGAAACAAGGGATCTTTCCAAAAATAACTTTTCCGAAGGTTTCATTCCGTTTGGACTCCGTTTGATATTCCTTTTCTGCGAAACACTGAAACAAGGGAAAAACAGAAACTGGCACTGGGCTCTGGGTCAATAGGTTAGTCCCAAAAGTAATATAAAAGTGCATAGTAAAGCCCATAAAACATCCAAGATGGATAATATAATAGCATGGAACAATAAAAAATTATAGATATGTTGGAGACGTATCAGTGGCGCACAGGGCTCTTTCCGCGGCGGTGCCCGGGGGCTCCGACATTGCAGTGTTGCTCATGGCGCGTGGCTTGGGAAGGGAGCGGCATGGGTGTCAGCTGGGGTGCCGTAGAGGTTGCCATGCCGCCCGTGGGTAGCACGGCCCTGCCCCCGGACCAAGCGGCATGTGGCTCGTCGTCTCGGATTCGGACGATGCCGCTCGCCTGGCTCCAATCGCCGGAATATCATGGATGCTCGCGGACCACGTCTCCAGCCCCATCCGTGGCCACCCGGCCGCCTGCTCGTGCTGGCGTGGACGGGTCGGCCCCGTACGAGCCGATCGCTGTGATCCCCTTTCTGTTGGGGGCCATGGTGATGATGAAGTCGGTGTGCTAACCTCCAAACCGGATTTTCATAGCTTGTGCCCCCTACCTGGCGCGCCAAAGATGTCGGGGGAAATGACACCTATGGGATCACATAGAATCCCTTTTGCTATGGTTGGCGGGCGCGGGGCTGTGGAAAGAGCGGGATTAGAAGATCCATGCAGGGGGATTATCCAGGTTCGGGCCGCAAGTGATGCGTAATACCCTACTACTAATGGTTTATGTTTATCTGGTGTTCTTGGACTAGCTACAAAGCGTGTAGGGTCCAAAAAGTCCGAATCCTTCCTCAGTACGCCGCGGGCCTCCTTTTATTGTCAGAAGGGGTTGCCACAGTGGCAAACAGGAGGTGGAAAGTTGTACAATCGCTGAGTCAATCTCCTGGCACCGTAGGACAAACGCATTTAATGCACTGTCGACATGTCCTTCATGCTTTATCGGGGACGGCAAGGAAGCTCGTCCCAGCTGTCGCCGCCTCGCCTGGCTTCGACGCACGTCCGAGCCGACGAGGCATGCAGTGCCACGCTGGCTGGCTAGCTGCTGAATTGGTGCGGTGGCAGAGTCTTCACGAAGATCTGCATGCCACCACGCAGGTGCTTGCTGAGTTGGCCTTGAGGCCGCACGTCGCCACGCAGGTGCTCGCCTAGTTGGTGGGATGGCAGCTGTGTGGAAATGTAGGTGGAGTCTTGGCTGGTGGGGGCCTGGATGTGGCCCCGCGGATGTCTTCGGCAAGAGTCTTGCCGGGCCCCGGCAAGGGTTTTGCCGCGGCGTCGTGGGCGTCTCCGGCAAGGGTCTTGCCGAGGGGTGTCGTGGGTATCCTCGGGAACGATCCTGCCGAGGATCTTCGTCTTCTGATTCTCATCTAATCTTGCATGTTCTTGGTCCTCACAAAGATCTGCATGCCACCATGGTGGCGCCTCCAGAGCTTTGGTTCCAATGTGGTTGAGGGCGTCGGAACTCTCAGGCTCAAGGGTGGCAGCCCTGCTGGCGTTGGGCAAGTTGCCCCGACAAGGTTCTTGCCGGGGCTGTGGAGGCCGCCCCGGCGAGGACCTTGCCGGGAGAGTTTCACCTCGCCCTCAGTTCTTCATGCTTCTGGCTTGGCGCTGCTCTGGTCGTCTTGTGTCTTTGCTTCCTTTGCCCTGCCAAGCGTGGCCGGGGGCGTGGGGCTGCTACTGCCCGCGCACAAGTAAAGGGTTACAAAAAGGGACCCCTACTTTTGTACACCGACATGAAATGTAGGTGATGTTTCCTGAACATCCTGATATCTTATTTGCATTTTTCTGAGTTCGTATCAATTTGTTATGAAGTTTCCAAATAATGGTCAAAGTCATTAGAACATTCATAACAAGATGATACAAACTCAGAAGAATGCAAATAAGATATCTGGATGTTCAGAAAACATCGCCTACATTTGCATGTAATTTTTATTCATGAAACAAATAATGTTTATACCTTTTTATTTTTAATAATTCTAATAACATTAATTACCTCACGTAGTTTAAAGGGCGATTTTGTCCTGAATGCAAATGATATGCACATAAAGGTAATGTTTATCTGAACATTTTGATATCTTACTTGCATTTTTCCGAGTTCATATGAATTAGTTATGAATTTTCAAAGTTTTGGTCAAACGGTCAAAGGGCATTCGAGGGACCACGACGGAAAAAGTAGGGGCAAAACTGAGCAAGCTTGAAAAGTAAGGGCAAAACCCGTGGGTAGGAACCAACTAGGGGTAAAAATTCAATTGTCCCAAAATACTAAAGCACCGTGCTCAAAAAGATATAAGTGAAGCACTAGAGCAAATGACAAGCTACTCCAAAAAGATATAAGTGAATATCAAGCGAGTAGTTAAGTAAATAGGTAGCTATTTGAGGACTCTCTGTTATTTAAATTGTTTTTCAGATCTAAGAATTTTATTAAAACAGCAAGAAAAACAAAACAAAATGACATTCCAAGAATAGCACACATCATGTGAAGAAGCAAAAACTTAGGCTTATCTGATACTAACCGATAATTGTTGAAGAAGAAAGGTGGGATGCCTACCGAGGTATCCCCAAGCTTAGATGCTTGAGACTTTTTGAAATATTATCTTGGGGTGCCTTGGGCATCCCCAAGCTTGAGCTTTTGTGTCACCTTAATTCCTCTCATATCACGGTTTTCCTAAATCTTAAAACTTTAACCACACAAAACTCCAAAAAAACTCGTGAGATAAGTTAGTATAAGCCAATGCAAAAACCTTATCATTCTCTACTCTAGCAAACCACTAAAATTATTATTCAACATTGCATACTAAATGCCTCTGCATATTTAATACTCCTATCTTCAAATATAATCATTAAACAAGCAAACATATGCAAACAATGCAAACATAACAGTAATATGCGAAAGCAGTAGAGTCTGTAAAGAATGCAAGAGTATCAATACTTCTTAAAATCCAAAAAATATGAAAATTTACCACACTGTAGAAAATTTATCAGAGCTTATTTTGAGAAAAGTTTGAACATTTTATCACATTCTGGCTTTTCTAGGGAATTTTTGCAACAGCGATAAACTTTCTGTTTTGAAACAGCAACTCATATACTTGCAAAATAAGCATGGTAAAGGCTATCCTTGGTATTTTTTATTGAAACAAAAGATGCAAAACATTATTCTAAATAACATCAAGCAAATCCTAGCAAAATAAAATTATGCTCCAAGAAAAACACATATCATGTGATGAATAAAAATATAGCCTCAAGTAAGCTTACCGATAATGTTGGAGACGAAAGAGGGGATGCCTTCTAGGGCATCCCCAAGCTTAGTTGCTTGGATCTTCCTTGAATATTTCCTTGGGTGTGCCTTGGGCATCCCCAAGCTTAGGGTCTTTTCACTCCTTATTCTCCTCATATCTACATCTCACCCAAAACTTGAAAACTTCAATGACACAAAACTTAACAGAACTTCGTGAGATAGGTTAGTATGATAAATAGAACACCATTCACTTTGGTTTTGTCAAAGAAAAGATTCATAATTGTTCTCACACAATGCCTACTCTACCCTATCATTTCTACAATTTATATTGAGCAATATAAGCCATGGAAACTAGAAAACAAGCAAACTATGCATTGAAAACAGAATCTGTGGAAAACAGAACAGTCTCTAGTAATCTGTACTCCAACCATACTTTTGCTGCTCCAAAAATTCTGAAAAATTAGGACAACGTAGGAAATTTGTATACGTATATCCTGTTAAAAATTCCAATCAAAAGCACATTCCAGTGAATTTTCAAAATTCCAGGAGTGAACGCAAAAGGTTCTGTTTTTGGACAGAATCAAGTCAACTATCATCCACACTATCCCAAAGGCTTTACTTGGCACTTTATTGAAACAAAAGCAATAAAACATGATCACTACAGTAGCATAATCATGTGAACACACAAAAACAGTAGGTAAAAGTGTTGGGTTGTCTCCCAACAAGCGCTTTTCTTTAATGCATTTTAGCTACGCATGATGAGTTCAACGATGCTCACATAAAAGTAAAGAGTTGAAACATAAAAAGAGCATCATGATTTACATGGCAAAGAAAATTTAAGTCTAACCCACTTCCTATGCATAGGGATTTTGTGAGAAAACAATTTATGGGAACAAGAATCAACTAGCATAGGAAGGCAAACCAAGTGCAACTTTAAAACTTTCAACACATAGAGAGGAAGCTTGATATTATTGCAATTCCTACATGCATAAGTTCCTCCCTCATAATAATTCTCAGTAGCATCATGAAGAAATTCAACAATATAACCATCACATAAAGCATTCTTTTCATGACACAAAAGCATAGAAAACTTATTACTCTCCACATAAGCAAATTTCTTCTCATCAATAGTAGTGGGAGCAAACTCAACAAAATAACTATCATTATTCTTTATAGGAGACATGTCATCACCTTAATCATCATAGATAGCAACTTTGTTATCATAGTCAACTGAAGCCTCATCCAAAATGGTGGATTCATCACTAAATAAAGTCATGACATCTCAGAATCCACTTTCATCATTATAATTATCATAAAGAGGAGGCATGCAATCATTATAACAAATTTGCACATCAAATCTTCGGGGACTAAAAATATCATCTTCATAAAATATAGCATCCCCAAGCTTATGGCTTTGCATGTCATTAGCATCATGTATATTCAAAGAATTCATACTAACAACATTGCAATCATGCTCATCATTTATACCAAACATGCTATTGAATTCTTCTTCTATCAATCGAGCACAATTTTCTTTTCCATCAATTTCATGAAAGACATTATAAAGACGAACAATATGATGCAACCTCAATTCCATTTTTTTGTAGTTTTCTTTTATAAACCAAACTAGTGGTAAAACAAGAAACTAAAAGATTCGATTGCAAGATCTAAAGATATACCTTCATGCACTCACCTCCCGACAATGGCGCCAGAAAAGAGCTTGAGGTCTACTAGGAAACTTGTTCTTGTAGACTTGTGTTGGGCCTCCAAGCATAGAATTTTGTAGGACAGTAGCAATTTTCCCTCAAGTGGATGACCTAACGTTTATCAATCCGTGGGAGGTGTAGGATGAAGATGGTCTCTCTCAAACAACCCTGCAACCAAATAATAAAAATTCTCTTGTATCCCCAATACACCAAATACAATGGTAATTTGTATAATTGCACTAGTTTGGCAAAGAGATGGTGATACAAGTGAAATAATGATAGTAGATATAGATTTTTGTAATAGGAACAATAAAAAACAGCAAGGTAGCAATTTATAAAACGGAGTACAAACGGTATTGCAATGCTTAAAAATGAGGCCTAGGGTCCGTACTTTCGCTAGTGCAATCTCTCAACAGTGCTAATATAATTGGATCATATAACCACCCCTCATAGTGCGATGAAGAATCACTCCAAAGTTCCTATCTAGCGGAGAACATCAGAAGAAATTATTTGTAGGGTACGAAACCACCTCGAAGCTCTTCTTTCCGATCGATCTATCCAAGAGTTCATACTAAAATAACACCAAATAATTTCGGATTCATAATACTCAATCCAACACAAGGAACCTCAAAGAGTGCCCCAAGATTTCTACCGGAGAAACAAAGACAAGATCGTGCATCAACCCCTATGCATAGATTACACCAATGTCACCTCGGGAATCCACGGGTTGAGTGCCAAAAGATATATCAAGTGAATCAATACGATACCCCATTGTCACCACCAGTATTCTTATGTAAGACATATATCAAGTGCTCTCAAATCCATAAAAGTATTCAATCTGATAAAACGAAATATCAAAGGGAAAACTCAATTCACAACAAGATAGAGAGGGGAAAACACCATATGATCCGACTATATTAACAAATCCCGCGATACATCGAGATCGTGACATCTCAAGAACACGAGAGAGAGAGAGAGAGAGATTAAACACATATCTACTTGTACAAACCCTTAGCCCCGAGGGTGGATTACTCGCTCGTCATCGTGGTGGCCACCGGGATGATGAAGATGGCCACCGGTGATGATTCCCCCCTCTGGCGGAGTGCCAAAACGTGGTCAAGATTGGTTTTCAGTGGCTATAGAGGTCTACGGTGGCGGAACTTCTGATCTAGGTCAACCCCAGTGGTTTTGGAATATTCGGGAATTTATAGGGTAAAGAGGGGGTGCGGGAGGCCACCGAGGTGGGCACAACCCACCTGGCCGCGCCCGGGCTCCCAGGCGCACCATAGCGGGTTTTGCCCCCCTCGGGGCACCCCCTAGGTGCTTCTCTTGGTGGTCTTCTGGTCCACAAAAAATCCAGAAAATGTTTCACGGTGTTTCGACTCTGTTTGATATTGACTTCCTGTGATGTAAAAAACAAGCAAAAAATAGCAGCTGGCACTGGGCACTGGTTCAATAGGTTAGTCCCAAACAATGATATAAAGTTTCTATAAAATTATTGTAGAACATCCAAGAATGATAATATAACATCATGGAACAATCAAAAATTATACATACGTTGGAGACGTATCAGACACCCAGTGGTTATTTCCTCCAGGTCAAGCTCTGATTGCTAGGCTTTGGCCTGGCCAAGTGCAAGGATTGCACCGGCTCTGGTGGGTGATAGTCTTTGTTCATCAATTGGCCATGGGACAGTCGATAAGGGATCCAGCACAGCCTTGATCTGACTTGGAGGTTTTTTGTTGCCTCCCAAAGCCACCACACTGCGGAGGGTGCCACCACATAGTTGTTTAGTTAAAGAATAAATGGCCTTCAGCTTCAGAAGCATGTCTTGGCCAAGGCTGGTACTCCAGGCGCCTATTAAATACAAGAGTTGCTGGCGATTTCGACTTTTTATACACATACGAGATGTGAAGCGGGTTAAAGAATTATATAGACATGGTGTACTTACCAAAGATGGCGGCTGTCATTTGAATAATATGTTCTTTAGGGAGGATAACTCTTGAGTCACCGACTTAAGAGCAGCCTCAGCATCTTAGGCCCTTTTCACTAGCGTAGCCTTCTCACTCTCCCAGCTGGCTCTTTGAGTGTCGAAGTCTACTTTCAACATTTCAGTTGATTCTAGTGAGGCCTTCAATTTTGACTTGGCCTTGGCGGTTTCTGCTTGCTAGGTATTGATGTTTTTCTTTAAGTCTCCACTTGTGACTGTTTAATACTCAATTCTGCCTGCAATACAATGATGCAGTGATGATTATACAACAAGGATTAATTATAGGTGCTGATATTCTGTTAAAGTCCCAAGCACACTACAATTACTCTACTTGGCACTTGGGGGCTAATGTAGGTCATTTCAAAGTACTTTATGACCTGACTCAATTTGTTAGTTAAGCCGGCTCTTGGGGGCTACATGTTTGGATTTTTTTAAGTGACTATAATTCCTGGCTCAATTTATCAATTTAAGTCGGCCCTTGGGGGCTACATATTTGGATCTAAATGGAAAAGTTGACCCGACAAGGCTACAGATCAAAGGTTATCGTTAACTCTACATCATATTCAATTCTTTCTTATCCTCTAGACTTGGCGGCTAACATGAATGCATAAGGAAAGGTTAGGAATGTACCTCATAACATTCCTTCATGAGGTTTACTAAGCCAGCCTCCATGTCACGACTAGTGTGAAGGCGGCTCAGATAGCCTGCATGAATGTCACTTGCAGTGAGCGCGACGTAACTCTCCAGATCCAGCTTCAATTTGCCTTTGCCTTCAATTGGCGGTTCTTCTTTTGCATTATATTTGGCCAAGACAGAAGGGTTCCCCGGCTCTGTGTAGCCTGTGCCAGCGATGATAACATCATTGGTGATCTTATCAAAAGGAATTTCTTCCGCTGGTTTTGGAGAGATTGGCGACTTAGGGCTCGGCGAGTCACGACCGGCCGCCGGATTACCTTCTACACGCATCTGCTCAGGAAGGTTGGCATCAGCTGATGGTGGCAGGTCATCCAGGGGTTCATGTGGATCTTTCGTGTGGACTTCAGAGATGTCGGTTTGTTGCTTCTCCGACTCAGCAAATTTAGGGTCTTTTGAAGACCCGATAGGCTTCTGCCTTTTCATAGCATTTTCCACTCCTCTGCAATAAAGATATATAAGTACGTAAAACATGCCGTGATGGGTCATTGATAGAAAAATAGAAGCATTTACCATTGGGCGACTTTGAAGACATAGCATTTGGGTGCCAGAAGAGTCGTCGGACGATGGAGGGGTCATCTGATAATTTGAATTGGAAGGAGTAAGAGGCTGATGTACGAAGCTAGCTAAGGAATAAAGAGAATCTGAATTATGTACCACCTCGTGTTGACGCTTGCGACGAACAAGCGTATTTGGTAAGCAGGGATTCAGGTCCTGAGAACCACCGCTCCGGGTTGGGTGTCTTGCTTCATGATGTTGTTTCTTCAAAAGAAAGTTGGGATCCAAGTAAGCAAGAGGATGAGAAAATTTCACCTTCCGGATGACCCGCCGAGTTTTCTATCTCGCCAAAGGTTCTGAGTCGGAGGAGACATGGATTACCTCTATTGCATCAGCATGACTTGTTGCTGCATCACCCTGATAAGAGTCGGTGTCAATAAGTTGCATAAAAAGACGACCAAGGGAGTCAAGTCTACCTCTGACTGATCATCGAGCTTGAGCAAGTCTTATGTAGTGGTTTTCTTGGGATGACCCGGACCTCCAGTTGTTGTTTTTTGTTTCTTGGTTAAAGCAGCAGTGGGCTATTTCTTCTTCCAAAAAGGAGAGTCGGCCTGAAAACATTGTCGGGGATATCTAGCGAAATATGCCAGGGGGTGGCTTATCATGGATGGGGACTGGAGTACGTCGTCGGGTCCTAGAAGCGGGAGTGAGCGAGATCTCGAACGCCTATGTGTCTTACGCAGGTTCGGGGCACTCCATGGAGATAACACCCCTAGTCCTGCTCTGCGGGGGCACCGCATGATGACTATCGTCAATAAGGTGGCTACAAGGTTGCTCCTTGAGATGTTCGGATAGAGGAGGAAGAAGGTCAAGGCTAGCTCTATCTCCTCTCTCCATGTGTGTGTATGTTGGCTAGGGTTCAGAACCCTTTGCATGGGTGAGCCTGGGGGTTTATATAGGCCTACCCCTCGGGGGTACAATGGTAATCCTGCCGGGTGTAGGACCCGGCCGTCAGTGTCCCTGGGCGCCGGCTGCTGGGGCCCGCCGCTTGGTGGGTCCTGCCGGCTGCCATGAACTCGACCGGCGGGTAAGGCCCACTGCCTATGGGCCATGCAGACTGCTTTTTACTGTAGCCCCACCCTTGGTGACGGAGGCTTTGTCGGGGGCGCATGGCTACAGTCCCGCCGCCTGGCGGGCGCTCACTGTAGCCACGCTCCATCTCATCAGATTAATGGTGCGCGGATTCCGACAGGAGGGAGGGCTGACTGCTGGAGGTCGGCCCGCCCTCAAGGCCACCTTCTTGGGATGCGCCATCTTCTAGCTGCTCGCGGACAGGTAGGGCCCGCCGCCTGCGTGCCGTACCGACCGCCCATCATGGGAGCAGGGATCCTGTTGGCGTAGGTCGCGTCCTGGACCGCGTGGCTACAATGCCACGCCGGGCAAGGGGTGTCCACTTGGTACACCCGCACTATGGCCACGTTCGTACTGGATTCGGGGGTGACAGGTTATAGTAAATGGGTGCCAACTTTGAGGGAGCGCGGGGCCGCCTGCTGGATGCCGGCTCCCTGAAGCCACTTGCTGGGGGCACGCCGTCTTCTAGCAGTCGCCCCCTGGACCAGCTGGCCGTAGAAGTTGGCCGTTTGTCCGGAAGGTGTGAGGGGCGCAGCTAGCCCAGATGTATTGAAATACTATGGGGTGTTGATGAGGCAACCCTTGGTCAATCCCTCCGAAAGTAGTCCCCGAAGCTGGTGGGGCGTCGCGGCAGAAATTGGGGAGCCTCAGCAGCTTCATACTCTGAGTGATCTGGTATTCTTGCTTCATCCGGCTTCTGGTGATGCCGACTGTTGGGAGCTGGCCAAGGCCAGGCCGGCCGCCTGGTGAATTCGACTCGCCGCGGAAGACGCCGGGTGGTGAGCCGACCGAGCGGCAGGCGTGCCGCCCGTTGCTCGCTTGCCACGCGTCGCCAACAGACTGGGCCGGCCGGCTAGCCCACACATGCAATGGGGCGTCGCCGCAGGCCCGGGCCCGCCACTACAGGGCCTCGGCACGCGCGCGGATCCGCTGCAGCCGAGGCAGATGGTTGCCCATCTCAGGCGCTTTAATTACACACCATTAAGGCGCAGAATGCGGGTGTGGGTGTAGTTAATCCCACGCCCCCCACGTCTTGCCTCTTCGGCTCCGCCGCCGCGGGCCTATAAGTAGGGGGAGGAGGGCGCGGCAGAACGCACATGCGCCTTCCTTGTCCTCCATCTTCTTCTTCCTCTGTGTTCTCTGCTCCCTCACTGCTGCTGCGCTACTGCCCGCCATCGGAGCACCGCAGCAGCCCGCAGTTGCTTGACTTCTCTGCATCGCCGCGGCCTCGCCATCGCGTGACCGCGTGATGACCCACAAGTATAGGGGATCAATTGTAGCTCTTTTCGATAAGTAAGAGTGTCGAACCCAACAAGGAGCAGAAGGAAATGACAAGTGGTTTTCAGCAAGGTAATGTCTGTAAGTGCTGAAATTGTAAGTAATAGAGTAGTTTGATAGCAAGGTAATTTGTAACGAGCAAGTAACAATAGTAGTAACAAAAGTGCAGCAAGGCAGCCCAATCCTTTTGAGGAAAAGGACAGTCCAAAACGGTCTGTTATGATAAGCAAACGTTCTTGAGGGTACACAAGAATTTCATCTAGTCAGTTTCATCATGTTGGTTTAATTTGTGTTTGCTACTTTGATAATTTGGTATGTGGGTGGACCGGTGCTTAGGTGTTGCTCTTACTTGAACAAACCTCCTACTTATGATTAACCCTCCCACAAGCATCCACAACTACGAGAAAAGTATTAAGAATAAATTCTAACCATAGCATTAAACTTTTGGATCCAATCGGTCCCTTACGGAATAGCGCATAAACTGGGGTTTAAGCTTATGTCACTCTCGCAACCCATCATCTAATTGCTACTCCACAATGCATTCCCTTAGGCCCAAATATGGTGAAGTGTCATGTAGTCGACGTTCACATGACACCACTAAGGGAATCACAACATACATACTATCAAAATATCGAACACATATCAAGTTCACATGACAACTTGCAACACGATTTCTCCCGTGACCTCAAGAACAAAAGTAACTACTCACAAATGATAAACATGCTCATGATCAGAGGAGTATTGAATAGCATATTGGATCTGAACATATAATCTTCCACCAAATAAACCATATAGTAATCAACTACAAGATGTAATCAACAGTACTAGTCACCCACAAGCACCAATCTATAGTTCCGGTAACAAGATTGAACACAAGAGATGAACTAGGGTTTGAGATGAGATGGTGCTGTTGAAGATGTTGATGGAGATTTCCCTCCCCACGATGGGAAAGTTGTTGTTGACGATGAGGACGATGTTTGCCCCCTCTGGGAGGGAAGTTCCCCCGGCGGAATTGCTCCGCCGGAGGGCAAAAGTGCTCCTGCCCAAGTTCCACCTCGAGGCGGCGGCGATCCGTCCCGAAAGTCCTCAGCTTGTTTGGAGTTGTGCAGAATAGGTTGCCTGACGTAGCTTTTCCAGGTCCAAATTTCCAGCTGCCGGAATTCTCCCTCTTTGTGTATACCTTGCATATTATGAGAGAAAAGGCATTAGAAGTACTCCAATAAGTTTTGTTATGGATAAAAACATCATAAATAACAGTAAGAAAACATGATGCAAAATGGACGTATCAACTCCCCCAAGCTTATACCTCGCTTGTCCTCAAGCGAAAACTGAAATCGAAAACATGTCCACATGCTTTGAGAGAGAGGTGTCGATAAAAACAATTGCGGACATAGAAGCATCATGTTGATTATTATAACAGCAACAAAATTAAACATAGGACTTTTATCATAGAACTTTTATCATATACTTCTCATGAATAAGTAATAGTTCATCACACAATCGAAGTATAAAGCAACAAATCTATTAGAAACCAACAAACTATGTTCTCAGTCAACTTTGCAACTACAATTCATCATCTTTTCAGGAAGGGTCACGTATCAGAGCCTTTAGACAAGTCCACATACTCAACCATCATATAGTCTTCTGTTATTGCTAACACTCACCGCGTACACATGAGCAAAACATTTCAACCTCACACATAGAAAGATAGGGGCTTATAGTTCCGCCTCCCAACATATGCACCTCAAGGGTGATGTCAACAATAATAACTCATGCTATGTATATTCAATTGGACATATGTGCCTAGATTTTTCCTCACCACATGATGCTTGCCAAATGAGAAAAAATAAAAGGAATAGAAGGAAATCTTTGACTCTTTGCATAAAAGTAAATACATAAAAGTAAAAGATAGTCCCTTCGCAGAGGGAAGTAGAGGTTGCCATGCGCTTATTTGTTTGTATGATCAACGCCTTAATGCAAAAGAATGTCACATTGCATTGCCCCTTGTGATAGTGACCTTTATTATGCAGTCTGTCGCTTTTATTCTTCACCATCACAAGTTCGTGCAATGCTCAATTTTCTCTTACACTAAATGATCTCACACTTCTAGAAGCAATTTTTATTGCCTTTTTGCAACGATGACAACTTACTCGAGGGATCTTGCTCAATCCCTAGGTAGGTATGGTGGACACTTGAAAATAAGATTTGGGTTTAAGGGTTTCTAGATGCACAAGTAGTATCTCTACTTAGTGCGGAATTTTCGGCTAGCAAAGATAGGGGGCAAACACCACATGTTGAAGGATCTATGACAATATGGCTTCTATGTGAATATAATCAAACATAAACCACTAAGTTGTCTTCCTTGTCCAACATCAACAATTTTGGCATATAATATTTTGATGAGGGCTCACAATCAGAAAAGATTTCTAGGATAGTATATTTATATGTGAATCTGGTCTTCCCTTATTAATTCTTTCATGAGTTGCATCATTGACTAATGCTATGTTTGTCAATCTCTAATAAAATTTTCTACTTATACTTTTCGTTATGTCGTGCCATCACCTACTATAGGATTAGTATATAATCTTATTGATTTATTTCTTTCCTTTTATTTATTTCCTTTCTCTTTTCTTTATTTGCGACATGAAAGTAAAGAAAGAAAAAACTCATACTAAACTTTATTATATAACTTGCACACGATTACAAGGATAGATCACTAAGAAAACTCTCAAGGAAGGAAGGATCGAACTAACTTTTATTCATCTAAAGCAAAAGATCAAACTAAAATAAGTAAAAGAAATAAGATAGTGGGGTGATACGATACCGGGGCACCTCCCCCAAGCTTGGCGGAAGCCAAGGCGAGTGCCCATACCCAATGCTCAATTCTCCTTTGGTGGTGAAGAAGATGGTAGTGGTGGTGGCAATTGTGCCTTCAACTTTTTCATATTGTAGTTGACGAGAGCAATTTCCTCCTTTAAATCATCGACCTCCAACTCCAGCTTCAAGATCTTGTCACATAAATCCCCTTTGCTTTTCTGCCTAAAACGAAAAGGAATAGATTCGTTTTTAGACCGGTGAGCTCTCTTAGGAAGACTTGACTTCTTGAATTCCACGTGTATATCCCCAGGTTGAGGTAGAAGGACATCCTCTTCCTCCGAGCTTGAATCATCGATCTTCATCAAGTGAGCATCCTCTTCGTCATCTGTAGTGCGACCGTAAGGGGATAGGTCGACATAGGTCCTTGGGTCAGAAATGAGATCTGAGACATAGCTCTCTCCGTCGGAGTCTTGGGACGACATATTTTTGAAATTGCGCAGAAAACAACAAGAAAAGAGAACAGAGGATTTCTCTGTGATATGGTGATCAACAGGTTGGGGAAGTATATATAGAATTTTTTATCTTGGAGGACAAGCATACAGCAGAAAAATGTAGTACAGAAGGTGTCCTAGGTGGCACAACCCACCTGGGCGCGCCAGGCTTGCCTGGCGCGCCCTGCTGTCTTGTGCCCACCAGGGGACGCTTCCTTGAAGTTTCTTTATTTACTAAATTTTTAAATATTCCAAAACTAATAAAAAATATTTTTGCAGATTTTTTGGAGTCTGTTTACTTACCGTATCACGTACCTCCTTATTTTCACGATTCTGGAGTGTTCCGGAAGGACTCTTTTATGTGTTCTTCATGTGTCAAAATTTGGATAATATTACTTTCAACGTTAATGGGCGTACTTGAGATATAATGCTTTATTCGTTGTCCATTGACAACCTTTGGGTTAGTACCTTCGGGATTATTTATTTTGATGGCTCCGGACCGATAAACCTCCTCGATGACATATGGGCCTTCCCATTCTGAGAGGAGTTTTCCTGCAAAGAATCTGAAACGAGAGTTGTACAAAAGAACAAATTCTTCGACTTTACACTCACGCTTTTGAATTCTTTTGTCATGCAATCTTTTAACTTTTTATATGAATAATTTTGCATTTTCATAAGCTTGGGTCTCCATTCATCTAGAGATCTAATATCAAATAACCTCTTTTCACCGGCAAGTTTGAAATCATAATTAAGTTCTTTGATTGCCCAAAATGCTTTATGTTCTAACTCAAGAGGAAAATGACAAGCTTTTCCATAAACCATTTTATAAGGAGACATACCCATAGGATTTTTATATGCTATTCTATAAGCCCAAAGTGCATCATCTAATTTCTTGGACCAATTCTTCCTGGACCTAGTGATAGTCTTCTGCAAAATTAATTTTATTTCCCTATTGCTAAGTTCAACTTGACCACTAGACTGAGGATGACAAGGTGATGCAATTCTATGGTTAACATCATACTCGGCAAGCATCTTACGGAAACCACCATGAATAAAGTGTGAACCACCATGAGTCATTAAATATCTAGGGACTCCAAACCTTGGGAAAGTAACTTCCTTCAGAATTTTTATAGAGGTGTTGTGATTAGCACTACTTGTTGGAATAGCTTCTACCCATTTAGTAACATAATCAACAACAACCAAAATACGTGTATACCCATTAGAGGAAGGAAAAGGTCCCATGTAATCAAATCCCCAAACATCAAATGGTTCAACAGCAAGTGAATAATTCATAGCCATTTCTTGACGCTTACCGATATTACCTATTCTTTGACATTCATCACAAGATAAGACGAACTTACGGGCATCCTTGAAGAGAGTAGGCCAATAAAATCCAGATTGCAATACCTTGTGAGCAGTTCTATCTCCCGCAAGATGCCCTCCATAAGCTTCGGAGTGACATTTCTGTAGGATTTGTCCCTGTTCATGCTCAGGTACACAACGTCTAATAATACCATCTACTCCTTCTTTATAAAGATGTGGGTCATCCCAAAAGTAATATCATAAATCATAGAAGAATTTTTCTTTTGTTGGTATGTAAAGCTAGGTGGTAAATATTTAGCAACAATGTAATTAGCATAGTCAGCATACCAAGGAGTACTATGAGAAACATTTATTGCAGCTAACTGCTCATCAGGAAAACTATCATCTATAGGTAGTGGGTCATCAAGCACATTTTCAAGCCTAGATAGATTATCAGCTACTGGGTTCTCAGCTCCTTTTCTATCAATGATATGTAAATCAAATTCTTGTAACAAGAGAACCCATCGAATAAGTCTAGGTTTAGCATCTTTCTTTTCCATAAGATATTTAATAGTAGCATGGTGTATGTGAACCGTTACTTTGGAATCAACAATATAAGGCTTGAACTTATCACAAGATAACACCACTGCTAAGAATTCTTTTTCAGTAGTAGCATAGTTCCTTTCAGCAATGTCTTGAGTTTTACTAGCATAATGAATTACATTAAGTTTCTTATCAACTCTTTGTCCTAGAATAGAACTAATAGCATAATAACTAGCATCACACATAATTTCAATAGGTAAGTTCCAATCAGGTGGTTGAACAATAGGTGCAGAAATTAAGGCTTTCTTGAGTGTTTCAAAGGCTTCTAAACAATCATCATGAAAAACAAAGGGAATATCCTTTTGCAAGAGACTAGTGAGAGGCCTAATTTTTTTATAAAAGTCTTCGATAAATCTCCTATAGAAACCAGCATGACCTAGGAAACTACGAATACCTATTATATCTTTAGGACATGGCATTTCCTCAATTGCATCAACCTTAGCTTTGTCCACTTCAATACCTCTTTCAGAAATTTTATGACCCAAGACAATGCCTTTATTAACCATAAAGTGGCACTTCTCCCAATTCAAGACAATATTTGTTTGTTCACATCTCTGCAAAACTCGATCAAGATTGCTTAAACAATCATCAAAAGACTTCCCATAAACAGAAAAGTCATCCATGAAAACCTCAACAATCTTTTCACAAAAGTCAGAGAATATAACAGTCATACATCTTTGAAAGGTAGCAGGTGCATTACATAAACCAAAAGCCATATGTCTATAAGCATTGGTTCCAAAAGGACAAGTAAAAGTGGTATTTTCTTGATCAGGGTGAGAAATAGGTATTTGTGAAAAACCGGAATATCCATCAAGGAAGGAAAAATGTGTCTGCTTAGATAATATTTCAAGCATTTGATCAATTAAAGGCAAAGGGTAATGATCATTTCTAGTTGCTTTGTTTATTTGTCTAAAATCAATTACCATTCTATAGCCAATAACAATTCTTTGTGGAATAAGTTCATTCTTATCATTAGGAACAACAGTTATACCTCCTTTCTTAGGAACACAATGAACAGGACTTACCCATCTACTATCAGCTATAGGATAGATTATACCTGCTTCCCGAAGTTTTAATATTTCCGTTCTTACCACTTCTTTCAACATCAGATCTAACCGAAGTTGGTGATCAACAATGGGTTTAGCATCAGGTTCCATATTAATTTTGTGCTGACATAGAGTGGGACTAATGCCCTTTAAATCATCAAGAGTATATCCAATAGCAACTCGGTGCTTCCTTAGAACTTTCAATAATCTTTCTTCTTCATGTTCTGAAAGGTTAACACTAATAATAACATGATATATCTTCTTTTCATCAAGATAAGCATATTTCAAAGTGTCTGGCAATTGTTGTAATTCAAACACAGGTTCACCTTTAGGTGGAGGAGGACCTCCTAGAGTTTCAATAGGCAAATTGTGTTTAAGCAGAGGACATTGTTCAAAGAAAATTTTATCTATTTCATTTCTTTCATGCATATGTAAATCATTTTCATGGTCTAGCAAATATTGTTCTAAAGGATCAGTAGGTGGAACAACAATAGAAGCAAGACCAATTAATTCATCCTTAATTACTAGGCAATTCTTTTTCATGAAGCTTTCTGCTAAACTTGGAAAAATTAAACTCATGAGACTCATCACCAAAACTAACACCGACAATTTGTTTCTTACAATCTATCTCAGCATTAACGGTGTTCAAGAAAGGTCTACCAAAGATAATGGGACAAAAGTCATCTTGTGGGGAACTAAGAACAAGCAAGTCAGTAGGGTATTTTATTTTCCCACACAAGACTTCAACATCTCTAACAATCCCAATTGGTGATATGGTGTCTCTATTAGCAAGTTTAATAGTAACACCTATGTCTTCTATTTTTGCGGGTGCTATGTCATTCATAATTTCTTGATATAATGTGTAAGGAATAGTGTCGGTGTCAAAACAGGCAGATCTCGGGTAGGGGGTCCTGAACTGTGCGTCTAAGGATCGAGGGTAACAGGAGGCAGGGGACACAATACTTACCCAAGTCCGGGCCCTCTTAATGGAGGTAATACCCTACTTCCTGCTTGATTGACTTTGATGAGTATAGGGGTTACAAGAGTTGGTCTACCTCGAGATCGTAATGGCTAAACCCTAGATGTGTAGCAGGTATGATTATGATTGCCTCTATGGACTAACCCCTTCGGTTTATATAGACACCGGAGGGGGCTAGGGTTGTACAGAGTCGGTTTAGAGAGAAAGGAATCTTCATATCCGAATGCCAAGCTTGCCTTCCACGCCAAGGAGAGTCCCATCCGGACACGGGGCAAACTCTTCCGTCTTGTGCCTTCACGGCCCATCCGTCCGGCCCACGTCACAGAACCCGGACGCCCGAGGACCCCGTAATCCAGGACTCCCTTAGTAGCCCCTGAACTAGTCTTCCGATGACGATGAGTTCGGCACGCAAGTTGTTTTCGGCATCGCAAGGCGGGTTCCTCCTCTGAATACTCCAAAGTAGTTCTCCGAACAATAGATCTATACCCAGCTCTGTATAACAGGTTAACCTTCCAACCATAAAATCATAATACTTAAAATATATCCATTGACAGCTTTTTCCGGTGAAACGTCACGTTTGGTTCTGCTGTCATTTCGAACCGTTTTTTGGGCCTCCCGCCTTGCGTTTCAATATGCAACTCCCATTGACATGTCTTATCAAAGCAGAGACCATGTCCCCTTATTGCGGGATTCTCATCACGAGTTTGGGTAATCCAACCGTACCGGCCGCACGACCCCTTGGGAATAGGCGAGTTTTAAGGCTCGTGGGGAGACGCTCTGTATTCACGGCCTTTATAAGGAGATAAGAATCCTACCTTTTCACCCCATGCCCTCTTCTTCCTCATTTCCTTCGCGGACTAGGGTTTCCCCTCCATCCTTTTGTCCGCGGCCTTATGTTTTACTACGGGCTAGATTTCCATGATCTAGCCCCAAATTCCTTCCTTAACATTTCGGCGTTCATCGTCGTGTGTGAGGCATTCCTCCGCATCCCTCCCCACTTCGGCCTATGGCTCAAGGTCATCAATGTGAAGCCACGCGGAGTGCGGCGGCGCCATGGTGAGCAAGCTCCCCAACGTCACTTGGCCCAAAGGCACCTTCGTGGAGACCGTGAAGGGGTGGCAGCAGGAGTGGTTCTACGTCACGGAACCCCGCAACTCCGCATGGGCCGCTCCTCCCGAGTTCAAGTCCGGGCCTCCACTGCGGCTGACATCCTGGCTCAACAAGGGCCTGGACTGGCGTCATCCGACAAGGTGACGATGCTGCAAAATCGCATCAAGAGTATGGTAGACAGGAATACCAGTCTTGCCAGCGTGATCCAGGTAATGCTCTTTCGCCGGATTCTCCCTTGCCAAGGCCGGACTCAGCGCATGTGGGAGTTCGACTCGGCCGGTCCCCGGACCCTGCAGCGGTTCTTCGACACGAAGCACGAAGACATGTGGAAACTGCTGTTCAAGACTCAAAAGACGTGACCGAAAATGACTGAAGACCTCGGCCTCGACCGTACTCATGCGGCGTCCCCCATAAGTTTTCATGATAACTTTACTATTTGTAAATCCAAGTGGCATACTAAGCTTTCCATCCTTCCCACAGGGCTGGACGAAGAAGGCGGAGCGGATTCACTGTCCGGCTCCGCTACCCGAAGACCCGACCATCCCTCTGCTAACGAGGATGCTGGTTCCGGCGCCCTATCAGGCGCCGGAAAAGAAGGCCAAGATGAAGGGCAAGGAGGCCAAAAGTGGCCTCCGTCGTAAAGGCGCTTCGGACGTAGTGTCTGAAGACACCGAGACTCACTCCTCCCCTGATGAAGACGAAGGGGAGGAGGAAGAGAGTAATTCTCCCCTTAAGGGGGGAAAGAAGAAAAGAGGGGCTTCCACAGATCTGGAGGCGGAGGCGTCCAGGAAAGGGAGAATCTCCCTCACGGATAAGTCTGAATCGGACGCCGATGAGTGGTGCCCCAGGCCGAAGCACATGGCCAGATCGTAAGTACCCCGAAGGCACTTGTACTTTTATGCCTTTCCACCTTGTGATTGTACTATATTGAATTACGTGCTGCAGTCCGGCTCGCGTCCACCCCCAGCAGTCCTCATCTTCGGGGAATTCGCTGGATCCGAACGTGATGGATAGCGGGTCGCCTCTGCCGACCTCCTCCCCCAAAGCTACGGACAATGCCGAAGTGCTGTCCTGAAGGACCCTTCTGGGTCAGGGAGAGGTGCGGGAAGCCATCGAGGTGGCGCCAGAGGGCGATACCTTTGCTGCCGAAAATACGGGGCACCGACCCCTACGGAGACTGGCGACGGGGGCCATGCCCAATTCGACCCACAGCCGGACATTATTCCGGAGACCCATACGGCTCCGGAATCAGGTGAGCAGCCTCCTTCGAAAGAAGGGGGTGCGCCAATCCCACCGACCACCTATGCCAATCCGGAGGCGCCGGATACTCTGGTGGAAGCGCTTCAGAGTGCCACCATTATGGAAGAACATCGTACCCTTATGGGTACGGTGGTTGAAAGGGTTCGATCCGCTAAAAGCGGATTGAACGAGGCCTACACTAGCCTTCTGAGAGGCTTTGAGGTATGTAGTATAATGCCTTTTAGATATATAAGAAAATATCTGTGTATAGATAGTAGCCCCTGAGACTTTGTTCGGTGTTCACAAAGAAAGGCCGAACAGAGGATCCAATTACTCATACAGCAGATTAACATACATATCCATTTGAATCAAACATGCTGCGATGCAGGCGTCAGCTTCCCATGCCACCAAAGCGTCTGAGCTGAGGCGGAAGTTAGCGGAAAAGCAAGGTATGTAATACAAAAAATGCGTCTGAAATAATATCAGCAATAATTTGTCATCTGAATGAGTGTTATAACTTTGCTCACAGCTGACGTGTCTGAGGTCGAGACCCTCAAGAGTGCACTGGCCGAGGCCAAGAAAGAGGCGGAGGAGGAACGAGCCACCCGCCTAAAGCGCGAGTCAAGGGTGGAGGATGTCCAGCAAGAGCTCAAGGATGCTATAAGTAAATGTTAGTCCTTAGAGCGCAAAATTTCGGTTCAAAATTCCGAACTTGCGAAGGCCCTCCAAAGTGCACAGGAGGCCCGGACCGAAGCCCAAAACACCTGTCGGGAGATCCAAGAGGCGAGGCAGATTGCGGCTGGTAAGGCCTTTAATATGCAGAGCAAATTTGTGAGAAGGAAATACATCTTACTGACCCGAATTTGGAGTTCTCCAGGAGCGTTTGCGGACTTGCCCGGAGTGTTGCCGATGCTGCGGAGATCTTCCGAGCCGAAGAGGGGAGCTCGACAGAAAAACTGTTCTGGTCATAGTACCTTGCGCCTGAGCATCCCGTGCCCCTCAGCGATCACCTGAAACAGTTGACCGAACTGCATAGGGTGGCCGGATTGGCCATGAGGGATTTTATAATCCGTTTGTGGCCTGCTGAACCCATACTCAGCAGCTACTTCGGGCTCGTGAAGCGGCTGGTCAGTGTCTGCCCCCAGCTTCATGCCGTGAAGTGGTCGGTCTGCATCGAAGGTGCGCGGATGGCCTTCGGGTGTGTCAAGGTGCAGTGGGTGAAGATGGACGCCGTCAAGATTGCAACTGAGGGACCCCCGCAGGCAAAGAGCACCGCATGCCGGAGTGGTATTTCGATGATGTCCTGGATGGATTCCGCATTGTAGAGGGCCAATGTTTGAAGGACATCATTTTTGAATGAATGTATCTATGTTGTCCAATCCTATATTATGAAACAAGGCTTATCTATGATATGTTGCTTGTTTTACTTTAAAATATCTCCTCATGTGCGGCTGTTTTTGACATCTGAGAGTTGGCCAGGCGTCGGCTTCAGCCCCCACGTAGGTAGTACGGGGGTGTTCGGGATAGCACTTAAACACACTTGACCCAACGTCTTGGTTCGTGAAGGAGGTGTTAGTGCAGCGAACCAGGCAATCAGACTATGTGGCTTTTATCGCTCTCACTTAGCCATAGGAGTTTTACAATGGGAGTGTGGGCACAGCCCCTAGTATTGTTCGATTATCCGAACTTGGGTGCTGTGAATGCCCGGCCGGATGGAGACCGGCCTATCGCATAATGCGGAAAAAAATCACAAGAGATTTATACTTAGTCACCGAATAGCTGACCAGCTCTCGCCACATCATGACAGTCAGCTTTCGGCTTTCTCTACTGAGGTGTTTGTCCGGATGAACCGGAAACACAATCGCAGTAGTTCTCCCTTTACTACCTTAGCCAAACAAGCGGAACGTAAGGTAGTAACCACAGGAGCCGGGCAACCCAACTATTGACCAAAGACATGATTCAGAGCCGATGCATATAATTCTATATTCGGGACGCCGAATTTGTACTATAAAAGTGTTCAGACTTTATTTAGTATTTAGGAAATGTACGTGGCTCAATAGAGCCCCTGGAGATTTAAGTCGTACCGAGGTGTACATGAAAATCGGACAAAAATAGGGAAATACGGATGAAGAGGTAGGCCAGTACCGCATAGGTTGGGCTAGAAACCGTTTCCATTATAGTCTGATTGATATGTCAAAACGTATTAGTACAAATATTGCAGTAAACAACAAGGCTATTTTGCATGCCGGGCACAAGGAAACGCTGTGTATGTGTCCTGAAAATGGACGAGGTGATCTTTAAAGACCCTTTAGGTACTCTGCCATGCGTCTATGCTACTTTTCTCCTTGGTGTATTGTCCTTCGAGAGGATCTCTTGATCGGTGTTTTCATAATAGGCCTCGAAAAGAGGCCTTGGTACCGTCGAAAAGGTGATGTGGGTTAAGGAACCTGGAAAAATAAAAAGAAGAGAAAAAGGAAATATGAGTGTCCTGATAGGGTCTAGCCGTATTGTGGACCTTATCTTTATTATGCCTCCATCCTTTCCCATGGTATCTTTAGTGCGTAATTATGCACGCGTGGTACATATGCCACAATTTGGTAGGTTCTAAGATGGAGGCCGAATTGCTAATCGAGCTCCTGACGAGCTGGACTGTCCTACTGTGGGGTAGTCCGAACTTGTTTGACGGTGTCCGGGGACTTGGCCGCCGATGTCATAGTTGGCTTGATAAGGCCACCCTGTACTTCCGCTGCTAAGGCCGCGGTGTGCTCCTCAGTACGGAGGGGCGTTCCATGTTTCCATTGACTGTTATAACACCGCGTGGTCCGGGCATCTTGAGTTTGAGATAGGTGCTACCTCTTGAGCATGCATTGGTTTTCCCTTGAAGAGGAAAGGGTGATGAAGCAAAGTAGCATAAGTATTTCCCTCAGTTTTGAGAACCAAGGTATCAATCGAGTAGGAGACAACGTACAAGTCACCTAGTACCTGCACAAACAATCAAGAACCTTGCAACCAACACGATAAAGGGGTTGTCAATCCCATCACTGTCACTCGCAAACGTGAGATCTAATAAAGATAGTAAAGTAAATATTTTTGGTATTCTTGTTGTATAGATTGGAAAGTAAAGATTGCAAAATAGTAAACGAGATGCGATGTAAATAAAAGAGATGCAATATAATAAGAAAGAGACCCAGGGGACATAGGTTTCACTAGTGGCTTCTCTCAAGATAGCATGTATTACGGTGGGTGAACAAATTACTGCCGAGCAATTGATCGAAAAGAGCATAGTTATGAAGATATGTAAGGTAATGATCATGAATATAGGCATCACGTCCGTGTCAAGTAGACCGAAACGATTCTGCATCTACTACTATTACTCCACACATTGACCGCTATCTAGCATGCATCTAGAGTATTAATTTCATAAGGACAGAGTAACGCATTAAGCAAGATGACATGATGTAGAGGGATAAAATCAAGCAATATGATATAAACCCCATCTTTTTATCCTCGATGGCAACAATACAATACGTGCCTTGCTGCCCCTACTGTCACTGGGAAAGGACACCGCAAGATTGAAACCAAAGCTAAGCACTTCTCCCGTTGCAAAGATCAATATAGTAGGCCAAACTAAACCAATAATTTGAAGAGACTTGCAAAGATATCAAATCATGCATATAACAATTCAGAGAAGAACCAAATAAAACTCATAGATAATCTTATTCATAAATCCACAATTCATCGCATCTCGGCAAACACACCGCAAAAGAGTATTACATCGAATAGATCTCCAAGAACATCGAGGAGAACTTTGTATTGAGAATCGAAGTGAGAGAAGAAGCCATCTAGCTAATAACTATGGACCCGAAAGTCTGTGGTAAACTACTCACGCTTCATCGGAGAGGCAATGGTGTTGATGTTGAAGCCCTCTGTGGTTGGTTCCCTCTCCGGCAGATCGCTGGAAAAGGCCCCAAGATGGGATCTCACGGGTACAGAAGGTTGCGGCGGTGGAAAAGTGGTTTCGTAGCTCTCCCTGGTCGATCTAGGTTAAGAGTATATATAGGCGAAAGAACTACATCGGTGGAGCTACGAGGGGCCCACGAGGGTGGGGGGCGCGCCTACCCCCCTGGGCGGGCCCTCCTACCTTGTGGCCACCTCGTGGCGTTCTAGACTTCAACTCCAAGTCTTCTGGATTGTTTTCGGTCCAAGAAAGATCTTTGCGAAGGTTTCATTCCGTTTGGACTCCGTTTGGTATTCCTTTCCTGTGAAACTCTAAAATAGGCAAAAAAACAGAAATTAGCACTGGGCCTCCGGTTAATAGGTTAGTAGCAAAAATAATATAAAAGAGCATATTAAAGCCCATTAAACATCCAAAATAGATAATATAATAGCATGGAACAATAAAAAATTATAGATACATTGGAGACGTATCAAGTATCCCCAAGCTTAATTCCTGCTCGTCCTCGAGTAGGTAAATGATAAAAACAGAATTTTTGATGTGGAATGCTACCTAACATAATTATCAATGTAATTTTCTTTATTGTGGCATGAATGTTCAGGTCCAAAAGATTCAAGACAAAATTTAAATATTGACATAAAAATAATAATACTTAAAGCATACTAACAAAGTAATCATGTCTTCTCAAAATAACATGGACAAAGAAAGTTCATCCCTACAAAATCATATAGTTTGTCTATGCTCCATCTTCGTCACACAAAATGTTCAAATCATGCACAACCCCAGTGACAAGCCAAGCAATTGTTTCATACTTTAGTATTCTCAAACATTTTCAACTTTCACGCGATACATGAGCGCGAGCTATGGATATAGCACTATAGGTGGAATAGAATGGTGGTTGTGGAGAAGACAAAACAATAGGAAGATGGTCTCACATCAACTAGGCGTATTAATGGGCTATGGAGATGCCCATCAATAGATATCAATGTGAGTGAGTAGGGATTGCCATGCAACGAATGCACTAGAGCTATAAATGTATGAAAGCTCAACAAAATAAACTAAGTGGGTGTGCATCCAACTTGCTTGCTCACGAAGACCTAGGGCATTTTCAGGAAGCCCATCGTTGGAATATACAAGCCAAGTTCTATAATGAAAAATTCCCACTAGTATATGAAAGTGACAAAATAAGAGACTCTCTATCATGAAGATCATGGTGCTACTTTGAAGCACAAGTGTGGAAAAAGGATAGTAGCATTGTCCCTTCTCTCTTTTTCTCTCTCTTTTTTTGTTTGGCTTCTTTGGCCACACCCTTTTTTTCATTGGCTTCCTTGTCCTCTTTTTTTTCCTCAGACGGGACAATGTTCTAAGAATTTTGATCATCACACTTCTATTTATTTACAACTCAAGGATTACAACTCGATACTTAGAAAAAAATATGACTCTATATGAGTGCCTCCGGCGGTGTACCGGGATGTGCAATGAATCAAGAGTGACATGTATGAAAAAATTATGAATGGTGGCTTTTCCACAAATACGATGTCAACTACATGACCATGCAAAGCAATATGACAATGATGAAGCGTGTCATAATAAACGGAACGGTGGAAAGTTGCATGGCAATATATCTCGGATGGTTATGGAAATGCCATAATAGGTAGGTATGGTGGCTGTTTTGAGGAAGGTCAATGGTGGGTTTATGGTACCGACGAAAGTTGCGCGGTACTAGAGAGGCTAGCAATGGTGGAAGGGTGAGTGTGCGTATAATCCATGGACTCAACATTAGTCATAAAGAACTCACATACTTATTGAAAAAATCTACAAGTCATCAAAACCAAGCACAACGCGCATGATCCTAGGGGGATAGATTGGTAGGAAAAGACCATTGCTCGCCCCCGACCGCTACTCATAAGGAAGACAATCAAAGAAACACCTCATGCTTCAAATTTGTTACACAGCGGTTACCATACATGCATGGTACGGGACTTGCAACACTCAACACAAGTACTTCTAAAATTCACAATTAATCTACTAGCAAGACTCTAGTATAGCCATTCTCATGTCTCAAAACAATCATCGAGCATCAAACTTCTCATAGTATTCAACGCACTTTATATGAAAGTTTTTATTATACCCATCTTGGATGCCATCATATTAGGACTAGTTTTATAGCCAAAGCAAATTACCATGCTGTTCGAAAAGACTCTGAAAATATTATAATTGAAGCATGAGAGATCAGTAATTGCTATAAAATAAGACCACCACCGTGCTCTAAAAAGATATAAGTCAAGCACTAGAGCAAAATTATCTAGCTCAAAAGATATAAGTGAAGCACATAGAGTATTCTAATAAATTCCGATTCATGTGTGTCTCTCCCAAAAGGTGTGTACAGCAAGGATGATTGTGGTAAACTAAAAATCAAAGACTCAAATCATACAAGACGCTCCAAGCAAAACACATATCATGTGGTGAATAAAAATATAGCCTCAAGTAAAGTTACCGATAGACGAAGACGAAAGAGGAGATGCCTTCCGGGGAATCCCCAAGCTTAGACTTTTGGTTGTCCTTCAATTTTACCTTGGGGTGCCTTGGGTTTCCCCAAGCTTAGGCTCTTGCCACTCCTTATTCCAAAATCCATCAAATCTTTACCCAAAAACATGAAAACTTCACAACACAAAACATCAACAGAAAATCTCATGAGCTCCGTTAGTATAAGAAAATAAAACACCACTTTAAGGTACTTTAATGAACTCATTATTTACTTATATTGGTGTGAAACCTACTGTATTCCAACTTCTCTATAGTTCATACCCCCCGATACTACTCATAGATTCATCAAAATAAGCAAACAACACACGAAAAACAGAACAATATGTAGTAATCTGACTTGTTCAAATACTTATGGAACTCCAAAAATTCTGAAATAAATTGGTGGACGTGAGGAATTTGTCTATTAATCATCTGCAAAAATAATCAACCTAAAATCACTTTCCAGTAAAAAATGGCAGCCAATCTCGTGAGCGCAAAAGTTTCTGTTTTTTACAGCAAGATCGCAAAGACTTCACCCAAGTCTTCCCAAAGGTTCTACTTGGAAAAAACACTAATTAAAACATAAAACCACATATAAACAGAAGCTAGATGAATTATTTATTACTAAACAAGAGCAAAAAGCAAAGCACAAAAATAAAATTGGGTTGCCTCCCAACAAGCGCTATCGTTTAACGCCCTAAGCTAGGCATTGAGATTTCGATGATGCTCACATGAAAGACAAGAATTGAAGCGCAAAGAGAGCATCATGAAACACGTGGAAAACACATCTAAGTCTAACATAATTCCTATGCATATGCATCTTATAGGCAAACAAATTATCATAGCAAGCAAAAACTAGCATATGCAAGGAAGTGGAAAGAAACAATAGCAATCTCAACATAACGAGAGGTAATTTTGTAACATGAAAATTTCTACAACCATATTTTCCTCTCTCATAATAATTACATGAGGGATCATAAGAAAATTCAACAAAATAGCTATCACATAAAATATTTTCAACATGATCCACCTGCATGCAAAGTTGACACTCTTCTAAAATAGTGGGATTAAAATTAACTAAAGTCATGACCTCTCCAAACCCACTTTTATCAAAAACCTCATAAGATTGAACATTATCCAAATATGTGGGATCTAAAGTTGACACTCTTCCAAACCCACTTTCATTATTATTGCAAACATTATTATCAATCTCATATTCATCATGGGGCTTAAAGAAATTTTCAAGATTGTAAGAAGAATCACCCCAATCATGATCGTTGCAACAAGTAGTTTACATAGCAGAACTAGAACCCCCAAGCTTAGGGTTTTGCATATTATTAGCACAATTGACATTAATAGAATTTATAATAATATCATTGCAATCATGCTTTTCATTCAAGGAGCTACCGTGAATCACTTCATAAATTTCTTCTTTCAACACTTCATCACAATTTCCAGATTCATGAATTTCAATCAAAACCTCATACAGATAATCTAGTGCACTCAACTCACTAGCAATTGGTTCTTCATAATTGGATCTTTTAAAAAGATTAGCAAGGGGACGAGGATCCATAACAATAGATTTTCAGCAAGTGAAGATGCAAGCATATAGAAGGCACATGGCAACACAAGCAAACAAAAGATCTAACGAGAAAAAGGCGAACAGAAAAGAGGGGCGAATAAAATGGCAATTTTTTGTGAAGTGGGGGAGAGGAAAATGAGAGGCGAATGGCAAATAATGTGATGAGAGGGAGAAGAGTTTATGATGGGTACTTGGTGTGTATTGACTTGGCGTAGATCTCCCCGGCAACGGCGCCAGAAATCCTTCTTGCTACCTCTTGAGCATGTGTTGGTTTTCCCTTGAAGAGGAAAGGGTGATGCAGCAAAGTAGCGTCAGTATTTCCCTCAGTTTTGAGAACCAAGGTATCAATCCAGTAGGAGACAACGCACACGTCACCTAGTACCTGCACAAAAAATCAAGAACCTTGCAACCAACGCGATAAAGGGGTTGTCAATCCCTTCACGGTCACTCGCAAAAGTGAGATCTAATAAAGATAGTAAAGTAAATATTTTTGGTATTTTTGTTGTATAGATTGGAAAGTAAAGATTGCAAAATAGTAAACGAGATGCGATGTAAATAAAAGAGACGCAATATAATAAGAAAGAGACCCGGGGGCCATAGGTTTCACTAATGGCTTCTCTCAAGATAGCATGTATTACGGTGGGTGAACAAATTACTGCCGAGCAATTGATAGAACAGTGCATAGTTATGAAGATATCTAAGGCAATGATCATGAATATAGGTATCACGTCTGTGTCAAGTAGACCGAAACGATTCTGCATCTACTACTATTACTCCACACATCGACCGCTATCCAGCATGCATCTAGAGTATTAAGTTCATAAGAACAGAGTAACACATTAAGCAAGATGACATGATGTAGAGGGATAAACTCAAGCAATATGATATAAACTCCATCTTTTTATCCTCTATGGCAACAATACAATATGTGCCTTGCTGCCCCTACTGTCACTGGGAAAGGACACCGCAAGATTGAACCCAAAGCTAAGCACTTCTCCCATTGCAAGAAAGATCAATCTAGTAGGCCAAACTAAACCGATAATTCGAAGAGACTTGCAAAGATATCAAATCATGCATATAAGAATTCAGAGAAGAACCAAATAATATTCATAGATAATCTTACTCATAAATCCATAATTCATCAGATCTCGGCAAACAAACTACAAAAGAGTATTGCATCGAATAGATCTCCAAGAACATCGAGGAGAACTTTGTATTGAGAGTCAAAGAGAGAGAAGAAGCCATCTAGCTAATAACTATGGACCCGAAGGTCTGTGGTAAACTACTCACGCTTCATCGGAGAGGCAATAGTGTTGATGTAGAAGCCCTCCGTGATCGGCTCCCCCTCCGGCAGATCGCCGGAAAAGGCCCCAAGATGGGATCTCACGGGTATAGAAGGTTGCGGCGGTGGAAAAGTGGTTTCGTGGCTCTCCCTGATCGATCTAGGGTATAAGAGTATATATAGGAGAAAGAAGTACGTCGGTGGAGCTACGAGGGGCCCCCGAGGGTGGGGCTGCGCCTACCCCCTGGGCGCGCCCTCCTGCCTCGTCGCCGCCTCGTGGCATTCCAGACTTCAACTCCAAGTCTTTTGGATTGCTTTTGGTCCAAGAAAGATCATCGCGAAGGTTTCATTCTGTTTGGACTCCGTTTGGTATTCCTTTTCTGCGAAACTCTAAAATAGGCACACAAAAAACAGAAACTGGCACTGGGCCTCCGGTTAATAGGTTAGTCCCAAAAATAATATAAAAGAGCATATTAAAGCCCATTAAACATCCAAAACAGATAATATAATAGCATGGAACAATAAAAAATTATAGATACGTTGGAGACGTATCAATAGGCATAGTGCAGGACCGCATTGAAGCGAGCGAACGCGGTTCGTCCGAGCAGTGCATGGTAGCCACTGCGGAAGGGGACAATGTCGAAGATCACGTCTTCGCTGCGGAAGTTGTCCGGCGAACCAAAGACAACCTCCAATGTGATTGAGCCCGTGCAGCGGGCCTCTACACCAGGTATTACTCCTTTAAAGGTAGTTTTAGTGGGCTTGATTCTTGACGGATCAATACCCATCTTGCGGACACTGTCCTAAATAGAGTAGGTTAAGGTTGCTGCCGCCGTCCATGAGGACTCGTGTAAGGTGGAATCCGTCAATGATTGGATCGAGGACCAGTGCGGCCGAACCTCCGTGACGGATACTAGTCGGATGGTCCTTTTGATCGAAGGTGATCGGACAGGCCAACCATGTGTTGAATTTTGTTGCGACTGGCTCTGTCGCATAGACGCCCCTTAGCGTGTGCTTGCGCTCCCTCTTGGGGATATGAGTAACGTATATCATATTCACCATTTTGACTTCGGGGGGAAATTTCTTCTGTCCCCCTGTGTTTAGTGGACGAGGCTCCTCGTCGTCATCCTCGCTGGGCGACCCTTTCTCCTTATGTTCGGTATTTAACTTACCGGCCTGTTTAAAGACCCAACAACTTCTGTTGGTGTGATTGGCAGGCTTGTCGTGGGTGCCGTGAATCTGGCAGGGGCGATCAAGTATTTGGTCCAAGCTGGATGAGCCCTCTCTGTTTCTTTTGAATGGCTTCTTCCGCTGACCGGACATGCAGCCGCTGAATCCGGCGTTGACCGCTGTGTCTTCGGTATTGTCATTGTTGCTTCGGTGCTTGTGTTTGGTGCGTCGGGGCCTGCCGTTGCTATTCCTGGCTTCGGAAGTGCCAGGTTCACTTGTACTATTACTGCTACGGGCTAGCCAGTTGTCTTCGCCCTCGCAAAAGTGGGTCATGAGTACTGTCAGGGCTGCCATTGACTTCGGCTTCTCTTGGCCGAGGTGTCGGGCGAGCCATTCGCCGCGAATGCTATGTTTAACCGCTAGGGCTTCGGCGTTTGGACAATCGACAATCTAGTTCTTTTTAATGAGGAACCTAGTTCGGAATTTTCTGGCTGACTCTCCGGGCTACTGGACAATATGCTGAGGTCATCAGCATCTGGAGGCCGGATATAGGTGCCTTGGAAGTTGTCTCTAAAGGCATCCTCCAGGTCTTCCCAGCTTCAATAGAGTTTTCTGGGAGCCTATTTAACCAGTGTCGAGCTGGCCCCTTAATTTTTAGGGGAAGGTATTTGATGGCGTGTAGATCATCACCGTGAGCCATGTGAATGTGTAGAAGAAAATCTTCAATCCATACTGCGGGATCTGTTGTGCTGTCGTATGATTCAATGTTCACAGGTTTAAACCCTTCTGGGAACTGGTGCTACATTACCTCATCGGTGAAGCATAGGGGGTGTGCAGCGCCTCTGTATCGGGCCTTGTCACGAGGCAGTTCGGATGAAGTCTGTATGCAATTTTTGGCCCGGGCGTGGTTATGCTTGTCGCGCCAGGCTTGATAGCTGTTTTCTCGCGCCGGGGCACGCCTCCGCGATTTGTAGGTTGATCTGGTCAGACCTGCTCTATTTTCCAGGTCCTGCCGTAGGTCATATGTGGATCCCCGGGCTGTTGTTTCTCTGCTTTTATGGCGAGGTGGTGCCGGCTGGTGTTCGGGTTGAGTTGTCATTCTCTCCTGGCCACGGGGTGGTCGGTCAAGTCCGTCAGCCGCGTTACGCGTGGGTGGTATAGGCTCCAGCACCTCATCGATGACTTGGGGTAGCAGCTTACGCTTTGGGTAACTCTTTGTTGGGCGTTCGAGGCCGTATTCTTCGGCTGCCAGGACATTAGTCCATCTGTCATTGAGCAGATCTTGGTCAGCTTGAAGCTGCGGCTTCTTCTTCTTTAGGATTCTTGCAGGGGCTATTAGCCGGCGCTTAAAGCGCTCTTGTTAGAGGTGTTCCTCTGGCACGATAAAATCATCGACGCCGAGGCTCACGTCGTCCTTGGAGAGTGGTAGATAGTTACTATCCTCTGAGTAGTTCCCTGCTTGCTCGTCAGGGTCGATTTGCCCGTCCTCCCAATCATCCTGTTCGGATGTTGGCTCGATGGGGTCTTCTTGGCCTTCGGCTTTCTCTGGAGTATCGTTGTCTCCAGTGCCGGTATTACTGTCTTTCCCGCGACGTGATTTAGAGCGGCACCGCTGACGTCGACGCTTTGGTGGTATCTCAGGAGGTTCGTCCTCAACTGGATCTTTCTCATCATCGTCGTCATCCTCTTTAGGTGTGTCCACCATGTATACATCGTTTGAGGAAGTGGCCGACCAGCGTCCGGTGAACGCCGGGTTTTGGGCCTGCTCCTCTCTGGCATCGTCGTCCATACCGTCGATGTCTTCGGAGGCGTAATCAAGCATGTCGGTTAGATCTTCGATAGTGTCTATGAAGTGGGTGGTAGGTGGGAAGTAAGATTCCCTATTTTCAGCCCCTAGTCCGGGCTGGGCGTAATTCGAAAGCGGTTCCTCTGCGATGGCGATGGATCGCATTAAGTCCAAAGCCTCGTTTAAGAGCGAGATTTGGACGGGGACAGAAGTTTCCTGGCCGAGCTCGCATGACGCGTACTTCAAGGGTTCGGAGCTAGTGTCCGGAGAATAGTCCGGCTTTGTGATGACTGCCGGAGACGCTATTCTCACCAGTTCTCCAGTGTTGAGCTCTATAGCCGCAGAGAGTCCGACAGGCTCTAGACTCCCGTCTTCGTACCTGGTAACGCGCTCCGTATCTAAGGCTGGAGTGGTGGTTGAGGCCGCGAACCCTTGGAAGATCAAGTCTCCTCGGATATCAGCGACATAGTTTAGATTTCCAAAACTAATCTCTGGTGACCAGGGGCGTAGATGTCGATCTGCTCCAGGTGGCCAACCGAGTTGGCACGCAGCGCGAAGCCGCCGAATACAAAGATCTGGCCGGGGAGAAAAATCTCCTTCACGGCAGCATTGTTGTAGATGATTGATGGAGCTATCGAGCCTTTCGATGATGGCACAGTGGAACTCTCAATGAAAGCACCAATGTCGGTGTCAAAACCGGCAGATCTCGGGTAGGGGGTCCCGAACTGTGCGTCTAAGGATCGAGGGTAACAGGAGGCAGGGGACACAATGTTTACCCAAGTTCGGGCCCTCTTAATGGAGGTAATACCCTACTTCCTGCTTGATTGACTTTGATGAGTATAGGGGTTACAAGAGTTGATCTACCTCGAGATCGTAATGGCTAATCCCTAGATGTCTAGCCTGTATGATTATGATTGCCTCTATGGACTAACCCCTCCGGTTTATATAGATACCGGAGGGGCCTAGGGTTGTACAGAGTCGGTTTACAGAGAAAGGAATCTTCATATCTGTCGTGGTTTTGTCACGGCAGATGTCCTAGTGCGAGGACTTAGTCGTGGAGCCATCGCGATGGGTTAGCTTAAAGGGGTTAAAGCGGGACAAAGGACGCAAGGAGTTTATACTGGTTCGGCCCCTTGCGGTGAAGGTAAAGGCCTAATCCAGTTGATGTGGAATTGCTAGGATTTCAATGACCAGGGAGCGAATCCGCTTGACCTGGCTCTCGAGTTGTTGTTTGTTGTCCCCCAACCGCCGCCGGGTCATCCCTTTATATACACAGGTTGACGCCCGGCGGTTCATAGAATCCCGGCCGTCTCATAAGAGTGTCCGGCTCGGTTTCTACCCTTTCTTATCTTACAACACAAGTCAACTACCATATGGCGGTTTACCTCTACGGGCCCTAATCCGCCTTTGGGCATCTGGGCCTTCTTGTTAGTCTCCTCCGTAAAGCGCCATATTCCTTGTCTTCATGGGCTTCAATATGGATAACTCATTACAGGTATAACCCGGCCCCTCCTGGGCGGTTTATACCCAGTAGTTCTAGCCCCAACATTAGGCCCCAGATTGATTTGAACCTGTTCATGTCAATCTTCAACACTTAGGAAAATTTCTTCTTCAGTACCTTCGAGTAAACCTTGTAATCCGCCATGACGTCATCTTCCAGGATTATAATAAACTGTCATGACATCACATGTTCATTAAAGAATCGTATATACCTTTCTTTTATTAACGAGCCTCCGAAAATCGAGGCGACAGCTCTGTCACATATCCATATTTTGGGCTCCTCGATTCCCGTGCATGTCGCTTATCCCTTCGTCTTATAAATAAGGCCAGGGGTCCCTTTCCTTTTCTCCCCTTGCCTCTTCACCTTTCTTCCACCTCGCGTTGCCTCAGTACTCGAGCGCTGCCACCGCCGTCGACCTTCGCCTCTGCCCCAACAACGGTCGTTGCATCAACCTGATTCGACCAGAGTTCCGCCTGTACGCCTTCGCGTTCAACAGCCCTGGTGACACTTTCTTTGCCCCTCCCATAGATCCCGTTAGGGTTATCTGTGAGTTCATCGAAGCTTAGTGCTGTTCTTCCCTGTTCTTATCCGTGGCACAAATGGCGAGTTTAGATCTTATATTTTCCTGCGCGGTCATATTATAGTCCCTTTTTCATCATTAGTGCATCCTCTCTGTATAGAATAATCTCATCTGGATCTGATGAACTGCTTGAAAGTGCGTTATATCGACTAGAGGGGGGTGAATAGGCGATTTTTATGAATTCTTCACTGAGGAATTTGCGGGTGAGGAAATTCCTTAGCGAAGAACTACTTGCAGCAGAATAAGTACTCAGAAGTAAACATAACAGAACACAAGCATGGTCATCATGATAAAATGAAGACAGGCATAGAGTACAGAAAGCGTAAACACAGGATAACACAGGATGAAGACAAACAAACTGAAGAAATTGAACTGAGGAAATTGAGAAAGTCTTCAATCAAAGTCTTCAAACACAGATATGAACAAGTGCACAACACAGTAATGAGGAAATGAAAGAGTTGAGGAAATGGAACCAGTAAGCTTGGTGAAGACAATGATTTGGTAGACCAGTTCCAACTGTTGTCTCAGTTGTACATCTGGTTGGAGCGGCCAGGTATTTAAACCTGAGGACACACAGTCCTCACCGTATTCTCCTTGAGCTATGGTCACACAGACCTCGCCCAATCACTCGTGGTAAGTCTTCAGGTGACTTCCAAACCATCACAAACTCGGTCACTCGGCGATCCACAATTCCTCTTGGATGCTCGAGACCATGACGCCTAACCGTCTCGAAGAAGCACAGTCTTCAAAGGTAACAAGCGTCAGATCCACGTAGGATCAATCTCTTCAGTGATGCTCAATCACTTTGGGTTTGTAGGTGTTTGGGTTTGGGTTTTCCTCACTCGATGATTTTCGCTCAAAGTCCTCGGAGGATGGGATGCTCTCAAATGACAAGTGTCAGTTTCTCTCGGAGCAGCCAACCAGCTAGTGGTTGTAGGGGGCGGCTATATATAGCCTAGGGAGCAGCCCGACATGATAAGACATAAATGCCCTTCAATAATATGACCGTTAGGTGGGTATATATTTTGGGACAGCTGGCACAAGACACAGCAACGGTCGGAAATATGAGTATCAAATTCCTCAGGGCTATCATGTTCCTCACTGTGTAGGCAATCTGCACTGGCGAATTCCTAACTCCTCAGTCAGAACAAATTCTTCAGAGACCAGAAGAACTTCGTCTCTGTCACTGAAGAATATGATTGAACTGTATGAGATTTCCAATGGCTTCACTCGAAGGGATTGGTAGGTGTAGGATTTTGAGTTGAGCATCACATGGAAATTTTTCCTTAGTATTTCCTCGACCCCCTTTAACAGTACGGTGTTTACTATGACTCAAGAAAGAGAAAATGAAACTATGAAAACAAAAGTCTTCATGCTTCATGTTCCTCGAATGAACACCAAGTCTTCAAGGTCACACCAATTTCTTCACTTTCAAAGTCTTCAGAAAGTCTTCAGAAATCCAAAGTCTTCAGTTGAAGAACTTCATTTTTAGGGGTCGACTTTCTCTGTAAATATCAAACTCCTCATAGACTTATAGGCCTGTGTACACTCATAAACACGTTAGTCCCTTAACCTATAAGTCTTCAATACACCAAAATCACTAAGGGGCACTAGATGCACTTAGAATCTCCCCCTTTTTGGTGATTGATGACAATATAGGTTAAGTTTTCAACGGGGATAAACATATGAAGTGTAAATACTGATATTGAGGAATTTGATTGCAAGATATAGAAGAACTCCCCCTGAAGATGTGCATAGTGAGGAATTTGCTTGTGAAGCAATGCACACTTGAAGAGTAGAATCATGGAGATCTCCCCCTATATCTTGTAATTCATACACGCATTTGACACATAATATGAAGAATTTGAAATGCATGATGAAATATGGTGACTGATGTGATTCAGCATGCGTGCATAAACATTAATGAGGAATAAGCATGCAGAAAAACCACAGCAAAAGTATCAGGCCACCATAGAGTTTAAGTTTACAACTCGATCCAACAAAGTCATCAGAAGAACGAGAGTTGTAACTTAGCAAAAAAATGCCCATATAGGATTGACCCGCTTGAAGACTAACTCAAATTTCTCCCCCTTTGTCATCGAATGACCAAAAGGATCGAAACTGGGGACTAACGCCCCTGAAGAATATCAAGTTGATGAAGGAGCGCCAGCGTTGTTGGGGTCGATTGTTGATGTTGGGCCTGCCGCAGTGTCGTCCAAGTTTTCATGCTCATCGGTGTCGCGCGATGAAGAATAGGAGCTGGCCACCAAGGAAGGAACCTTAACCTTCTTGTATTTCTTCGGTGGAGGAGCAGACCAGTCAAAATCTTCCTTGAGACCCATTTTCTTCAGATCTTCTGCGCTATAAATGTGAGACAGAACAACCCAGTTATGGTTGAAGGTTTCATGGAGGTAGTAATGGTTTTTCTTCACTGCATTATGGGTAGCAGTCATGTTGTGAAGAATTGAACCAAACTGACGCTTAACCCATTTGTGATTGCGATCAACCTTCTGGTGAAGACTGAGGAGAAGCTCACGATCAGTCATCACCCTGGGAGCTGTGCCTTGAGGATTTTGCTTGGGTGCGTTGGCGGCAGAGTCGTGGGTGGCAGAATCGTCATTGGTAGAATAAGATCCAGCTTTGCGAAATTGACCATCCAATGGACGAATGCCTTCATCAATAACAGCAGAAGCCTTGCCCTTATCATCAGCTGAGGAAAATGTTCGTTTGAGGACTTCAATCGGGGGCAAGTAGCTGCAGTGTATCAGCTTTGTAGTTGAGTGAAGACCTTGTTCTGATGAATCTCATAATCCACGAAGCATAAGGCTTCAACTCAAGTGGTGACATTGCGACATTGGCCAGAGTCCTCATGAAGAAATCATGGAAGTTGATGGGGACGCCATGCATGATATTGAAAAGCAGATTCTTCATGATGACAATGACTTCTTCTTCATTCGAGTCGTGGCCCTTGATAGGACTCAATGTCTTTGTCAGAATGCGATAGACAGTCTGAGGCACACATAGCAATTCCTTCACGAGGAATTTGGTTCTTGTGGCCTGACCTAGCTTCAATGGCTTCATCAGCACTTGCATATAGTGATCTGTAAGCTCAGGCTCTTGGTACATGCAACGAGCAGCTTCAAGGGGAGGACTGAGAGGCAAAGCATGAAGCAATTCAGTAGCTGGTGCCTTGTAGTGTGTATTTTCAGTCATCCAGTCCAGCACCCATGAATTCACATCTTCAGAGTCTCTGGTGATGTGCAGCGTTGCATAGAATTGAAGAATGAGTTCTTCATTCCAATCACAGATGTCAGTGCAGAAATTTAACAGTCCAGCATCATGAAGAACACTGAGGACTGGCACGAAGCACGACAGAGATTCCATATCCACGTGAGGAATGTGCTCATGATCGAAGACTTTGTCTTTCTTGAACAACACTGAGGAATAGAAATTTGTCTGGCTGGCAGTCCAGAAACGCCTCTTCCTAATGCGACCAGAGTCATAGGGATTGTAATCAGTGAAGAATACGTGCTCGCCGAAGAAATCATCAGTCTTGAATTTTTGCTTCCTTGAGAATGGATACTTTGGCTTGGGTTGAGGAGTGTCAGTCAGTTGCATCACAACCTCAGGAATCACAATCTCAGGTTCTTCAGGCTGAGGAATTTCTGGTTCCTCTTCAGTGACAGTCTGTGTCTTCAATGATTCAGCAGCAGCAGTTTCTTCAGCACTAGTGGCTGGAATTGCTTCATGTACAGACGGAGTGGGGTGAGTTTCTTCAGAGCCCAATGGAACAGTATGTGCTGGGGACTGAGGGATTTGTTGCAATGGCGTGAACAGAGGGGAGTTGGGATGCTGACTATCCCAAAAATCATCATTCATCAATGGAGTAGTACTCCCAATGTCCACGTCAGAATTTTGTTCATCCAATTCCTCAACGCCGGCCTCTTCAGCAGTGAACTGAGGCATGGGCGAGGAGACAATTGGAGTTGAAGGGATTGCGTCCGCTTCAATTTCTTCATCCATCTGCTCTGAGGAAGCAGCAAGGGGAATGTCTTCATCAGATCCGCTGGGGATCACATATTCTTCATCGAAAGGGACGATTCCCTCTGATGGCATGCTGGAAACAGGAACAACATCAATTGGATTTGCAAATGAGCTTGTCAATTTCTTCATCTTCTTCGGAGCTGAAGAATCTAATGAAGTTGATGCTTTCCTTTTCCTCACCGTTGCACGCTCTGTAGCCTTGGTCTTCTTCACATCTGATGCAGATGGAAGGATTGGAGTTGGGGTAGGCGCAGGAGGAGCAGAGGAATTTAGTTGAATTTCTTCAGGCACAACTGATGCGGTTGCCCTGACTTCTTCATTTTCTTCAGGCGCAGCACTAGTGGATGCCCTGGCAATTTCTTCAGCGGCTGGAATGCAGTCATCAGCCCGGGAACTCACATTTTCTTCAGCAGCCTGATTTTCATCAACGGCGCTGCGTGCTCTTCTGTTGGTTGAGCAGATGCTTCGGCTTGAGGAATTTCTGGTTGCGATGGAGCTGCAACCTTTGAAGTGAATTTCTCAGTCAGTTTTACAAACCTGACCTTGGCTCCTTGCCAATCAGCATAGAAAGCACTTAAGTCATCGCTAAGGCCTTTGATTTCAGCCTGGATCTTCACAAGTTCTTCAGTTGTCATAGAGACAACGTTTTTCTTCAGGAAGCGTTCCTTCCTGTACTGAGCTTTCTTCTGCTGCATGGCCTTCTCAAACTTCCATTTTTCTTCAGCAATGAAAGCTGACAACATATGACTTTGACCAGGAGAGAGATTCAGTTCTGGCATGGGAGTGTTTGGATCTTTGTGCCACAGATCAATGTAATCCAGGATCTTCTTTGGATCCAGCAAAAGAGGCACAACACTGCCCTTGGCACTAGCGGCCCTGTGTTGCCTGTCCCTGATGATTTCGGCTAGTTCTTCATCATCAGCCTCATCATCATTAGAGGGCACTTGGAAGGCGACCTGCTTCTTGTGAGGACTTGGTCGAGGACCTCGTCCAGTAGCGACCTTTTTTCTTCAGCAGAGAGGGGCCAGCTGAGGAACTTCGAGCAGCTGAGGAACTTGCAGAGGCTCTTGAGGCAATAGATATGCCTGCAGTCCTTTGGCATGTGGCGAGATGCACTGGTGCAGTAGATTTGGTCGGAGCAGCCAAAGACTTTGGCGGAGGAGCTGAGGACTTTGGAGGAGCAGGAGCAGTTTGACGAGTTGGCCGTGAGGGCTTTGAGGAATCTAGCCGTGAGGGCATTGAAGGTGAGACACTTGGCTTATGTGCAGGCTTCTTTGCCATGGCCTTCTTCGGCTTGCTAGCAGAGGCCTCAGCAGCAGCAGCAGCAGCAGAGTCTTCGTTGAATTTCCTCACTACTTCTCTTGCTTGTCTAGCCAACTTGGCCTGGCGCTTGGCCCATTCATCAGGATAATCCTCACCGCGCTTGAGGCTAGTGGGATCTACTTCTTGGCCAGGTGCCAATGGAGGTCTTGGGCATGGAGGATTGAGTGCAAATTTCTTCATGTACTTGGGAGTTACATACCTATACTCCCTCCACTCTCTTGCCCATCTCCTTTCTATCCTCTGTATGCGCACCTTGCGCTGATTTTTGTCCTCTTTTCCAAACTTGGCCTCATCAGGAGTGCAGTAATCCGCATATATGTCATCATGGATTTCAAAAGCAGTTTTAATCTCAGGCCTCTTTCCTCCCTTTTGTGGCTTCTTTCCATCAGCCATTTTCTTCAGATGAGGAATTTGAACAATGGAATTCTCTGAAGAAGTATGCAACTTTTCTTCGAGGAACGCTGCAAATGAGTTAAGTTGATGAGAACCTAGTGATTCAGCAGCGGATATGAGTGTCTGTGAACAGAGTATAGTTGCGAGGAATTTGGAGAGGTCATATGCGTTCTCAGAAGGTTTTGTAAAAAGAACAAGTTTGAGGAATTTGACCAGATGAGTCTTGAAGAATTTCACTGAGCGTTCTTTGTCTTAGGTTCCAGAGTTGTACAGATCAGAAATCCACACAATTGAGGAATCTTGAAGAAAAATATAACTTAGAGAAATGAATCAAGAACAGATGACATGTGAGGTGTTTTAGTGTGTGAAGATTTGAAGAAAAACACCTTTGAGGATTTTGTAGAAATCATTTGAATCAAAGAGGGCAATAAAAGTAACTAATTACCCTGGACGAAGAACACGACGAACTGGGAAGTGGAGATGTGAAGTTCGTCAGTGCAGATCTTCCACGCCCTAACTTGGCTGAGGAAGACAGCTATGGTGGCGGCGGAGTGAAGAAATCCGTGGCCGGCGCGAGTACGACGGCGACGAGGTCGAGGCAGTGAAGCTCTTCCTCACCGGCGACGATGAAGTAGCGGCGGCGCTTGGGTTTGAGAAGCTCGAGCTGGAGTAAGGTCGAGCGGAGTAAAAGAGAAGTGAGGAAGGGGAGGGGTATTTATAGCCACGGTGAAAAACTGTTCGCCCGAAGAATTTGGACGAACATGCCCCTGACCCTTCTCATTCGCTTGACATGTGTCACCCATGTACTGAGAAGTGGACATCGTGTGAGATCGTGGGTGAATAGATAAGTGTTTTCATGGGATTCGGAACAGTTTGAGCAGCAAAACCAAATTTTTGGATAAGATAAGTTTTAACGTTGCGTTCGCAAATTCTTCAGCTGACAAGGACACAGTGAAGATTTTGAACGAGTTTCAAATAGAACGCACATGAAGAATTTGTGAATAGAATGGGTTGAGTTTAGCATAGAGGGGGAAGGGTCCGATCACATTCACTTAGCAGAAAAGCAACTTGAAGAAATAGCAATAAGTGAATGTTGTAGAGGACATAAACTCATATATATATATATATATATATATATATATATATATATATATATATATATATATATATATATATATATATATATATAGCCAATGAAGAAAAATGACGGAGAAGGTGAAGACTATGCAAAGTTGAAGAAAATGAACAACTGAGGAATTTAAGGAAAAACTCAATTTTAAGATTTTCAACTTTGGTGGTGGCGTGACCCACCGTATATGAATGATGATTTTAGACACCACGTACAATTTTCGTAGGGTTCTGAGAATCAAATTCTTCGTTAATTTCTTCACACTTAGAGTGTTAGTCTTCATTGATTGAAGAAAAACGTTTCTTCATGTGTTGCACATCTAAGTCATAAATTTTGCATAAGAGTTAGGATGAGTGTCCTTTTCAAAGAACATTCAAAGATTCTAAGATATTTAGCTCACACCGCAACTTGCTAAATCTCTTCTCATCCAAGGGCTTTGTGAAGATATCGGATAGCTGTTCTTCAGTCTTCACGTGCTCAATAGAAATGTCGCCCTTCAACACATGATCACAAAGAAAGTGATGACGAATCTGAATGTGCTTTGTCTTCGAGTGCTGAACTGGGTTGTGAGCAATCTTGATGGCACTCTCATTGTCACAGAAGAGAGGCACATTCTTCACGTTGACGCCATAGTCCTTGAGAGTTTGCTTCATCCACAGCAATTGAGCACAGCAAGAACCAGCAGCAATGTACTCAGCTTCAGCAGTAGACAGTGATACGCAGTTCTGTTTCTTCGATGACTAACAGACCAAAGATCGTCCGAGGAAATGACATGTACCAGATGTTGACTTGCGGTCCACACGATCACCAGCATAGTCAGAGTCAAAATATCCAATGAGATCAAAAGCCGAGCCCTTGGGGTACCATAATCCAAGTGTTGGTGTGTGAGCTAGATATCGAAGAATATGTTTCACAGCCTTATGGTGTGATTCCTTCGGTGTAGCTTGAAATCAGGCACACATGCAAACACTAAGCATTATATCTGACCTAGATGCACATAAGTACAATAAAGAACCAATCATGAAGCGATATACCTTATGATCGAAGTCAATACCATTTTAATTAGTGCACAGATGGCCATTTGTGGGCATATGAATTTTGACGCCTTTGCAATCTTGCATGCCGAATTTCCTCAGTACATCCTTGAGGTATTTCTCCTGAGATATGAATATGCCATTGCGTTGTTGACGAATTTGAAGACCTAAGAAGAATTTCAATTCTCCCATCATAGACATTTGATATTCTTCACTCATCATATAGGCAAATTCATCACTATAACGTTGGTCAGTACAGCCAAAGATAATATCATCAACATAGATTTGGCACACAAACAGTTCACCATCATAAGATTTAGTGAAAGGAGTAGGATCGAGTGAACCGGGTTTGAAGCCTTTCTTCATGAGGAATTCCTTCAAAGTATCATACCACGCCCGAGGGGCCTGCTTGAGGCCATAGAGGGCCTTATTGAGTCTGAAGAGTTTGTCAGGATTCTTTGGATCTTCAAAACCTGTGTGTAGCCTTGAGCTACAAGCCGTGCCTTATTCCTCACCACAAGGCCATTTTCATCTTGCTTGTTACGGTAGATCCACTTTGTGCCAATGATATTGTGCTTGCGAGGATCTGGACGTTTGACCATTTCCCAGATGTTGTTGAGCTCGAATTGATGTAATTCTTCTTGCATAGCTTGAATTCACTCAGGCTCCATAAATGCATCTACCTTAGTGGGCTCTGTAATAGAGACAAAAGCATAGTGCCCACAAAAGTTAGATAAATGTGAAGCTCTTGAGTGTGTGAGAGGACCTGGTGCTTCAATGTCATCGATGATCTTTTCAACTTGCACTTCTTTTGCAACGCGAGGATGAGCTGGTTGTCGTCGAGGAATTTGATCAGCATTTTCTTCAGCACCATTTTCTTCAGTATTTTCTTCAGGTGCATTAGCTCGACTTACTTCACGTTCTGGAATGAATTCTTCAGCAGATTCTTCGGTAGGAATGACATCCTCAGTAGCCTTGAACTTGATAGTTTCCTCAGGTGCTGGTTCATCTATCACAGAAGGTAGGTGCTCTCTTTGTGAGCCATTAGTTTCATCGAATCACACATCTACAGTTTCAACAACCTTGTGAAGAACGTTGTTGAAGACTCTGTAGGTGTGCGAGTCCTTTCCGTAACCAAGCATAAAACCTTCATGTGCTTTCGGTGCAAATTTTGAGTTGTGATGAGGATCTCTAATCCAACATTTAGCACCGAAGACTTTGAAATAACTCACATTGGGTTTCTTGTCAGTGAGGAGTACATATGCAGTCTTCTTAAAGAATTTGTGAAGATATACTCTGTTGATGACGTGGCACGCAGTATCAATTGCATCAATCCAGAAACAACGAGGCGTTTTGTATTCATCAAGCATAGTGCAAGCCATCTCAGCAAGAGTCATGTTCTTGCGCTCCATGACGCCATTCTGCTGAGGAGTATAAGGAGCAGATAACTCATGAGTAATACCAAGTTCATCAAGATAGTCATCAAGACCAGAATTCTTGAACTCAGTTCCATTGTCACTTATGATGTGCTTGATCTTCACACCAAAGTTGGTTGAAGCCCTTGAGGAAAATCGTTTGAAGACTTCCTGCGCTTCATGTTTTTAAGTAACAATGTGTACCCATGTGTATCGAGAGTAATCATCAACAATAACAAAGCCATATTGAGATGCATCATTTGAAACTGCAGAATAATGGTTAGGACCGAAGAGATCCATGTGAAGCAATTCAAATGGTCGAGTAGTATTCATGATAGTCTTCGCTGGATGCTTAGCCTTTGTCATCTTTCCAGCTTCACAGGCTCCGCATAAGTGATCCTTGAGGAATTTGACATTCTCAATGCCAATGACATGCTTCTTCTTCGCAAGCGTGTGCAAATTCCTCATGCCTGCATGACCAAGTTGTCGATGCCATAGCCAGCCTTCTGAAGCTTTTGCAAGTAGGCACACAGCTGGTTGTGGTCCTGTAGAGAAATCAACAATATACAAGTCTCCTCTCCTAAAGCCTTCGAAGACTTTGGAATTGTCAGCTTCCATGATCACAACACAATGATACTTGCCAAAGACAACAACCATATCAAGATCGCAAAGCATTGAGACAGACATGAGGTTGCATCCTAAGGACTCGACAAGCATGACTTTGTCCACGTGTCGATCCTTTGAGATCGCAACCTTACCTAGACCCAATACCTGACTTTTGCCTTTGTCAGCGAAGATGATATGCTTCAGATGTGATGGAGATAAGGGAGCATCCATCAATAGATTCTTGTCACCAGTCATGTGATTTGTACATCCACTATTGAGGACCCACTCAGTGGCTTTGGGTTGATCATCCTACAGATGAATTAGTGCAGCTTACGAACTCATATACTTCATCAGTGAAGAATATGACATCACAATTCATCAGATCAATTTCATCAAGTAATACAACAGATAAAGCAGTATGAGGACGTGAGAAATGAGAGTTCAATTCTTCATGATTAGCCTGCGTCCTATCAGGCAATTTTCAGGTCTCCAGCAAATTCTTCAGACGTTTGAGCACGTCTGGAGACCTGACCCTGCAGAAGAGATTAGTTCTTTTTCTTCACCACCCACATCTGAATGGGTGGCAAAGAGTTCATCACTCTGCGAGCTCCATATGAGAAAGGTGGCATAGAAGCCAGCCCATTTCGTTTCACGTAAGAGGAGTTAGGATAAGCATATGAATAAGCAGAGAAATTCTTCGAGGACTTATGAACATAATGATTAGAAGAATAATGCTCATATTCATAGACCTTAGCTCTTCACTGCGAAACAGAGTTGTTAGCACGATGATATTCATATGAGGACTTTGATCCTTTTGAGGAATTTGGTCCATATGAAGAGTTTGATCTGGGGTTCCTATTCTTCACAGGTGGTGTCATGAGGACATTCACTTGAAGACTTTCAAGGCATCTTTTGGGAACCCAGATTTTGTTCATAGGGGAACCGTTCCTGCAGTTAGTGCCAACATATCTAGCAAATACTTCACCATTCTGATTTTTGAACAGTTTATAGTTGGAGTCAAATGACTCATCAGAAGAATGAGGAGATTCACATGTAAAGCCAGATAGATTCAATGGATCTACTGGAGGTCCCTTTGCAGCAACCCATGAGGTTTTGGGGTACTGCCCAGGCTTCCAATATGTACCATCAGCATTAAGTTTCCTCTCAAAGGCAATACCCTCTTTCCTAGGGTTCCTGTTGAGGATCTGCTTTTTAAGCACATCACAAAGAGTCGGATGCCCTTTGAGGCTTTTGTACATGCCTGTGATGTACAATTCCTTCAGCCCTGCATCATCAGTGATACTAGCAATGTCCTCAGATGAGGAATTAGTGATAGCAGAGACAGTTGAAGAATTTGTAGCATTAGATGCATTTGAACATTCAGGTGAAGAATTAGCAGATTCAGGTTCAATGCATTTCAAGCATGGAGGAACAAATTCTTCCCGAGAAGCGCTGATTTGTTGAGCAAGTAATGAATCACGCTCCTTCTAAAGATCTTCATAACTCACTCTTAGCTTCTCAAGATCTTTCTTTGTTTGAAGAAATTCATAAGAAAGTTTCTCATGATCAGATAAGAGAGTGTTATGATGACCTTGAAGATTGTCAAACCTAGACTGAAGTCTCTGAAGATTCTCAGTCAAGGTCTTAGTGCGATCCATTTCTTCACCCAACATATCATCACTTTTATCTAGCATGTTTTGAACCTTTTCAAAAGCATTTTGTTGTTTGACAGCAATCTTAGCAAGTTTAGAATAGCTGGGCTTGAGGTTTTCATCAGATTCATTCTCACTTGATTCAGAGGAGGTATATTTGAGTACCTTGGCACCCTTTGCCATGAAGCAATAGGTGGGAGCATAGTCATCATTGCCTTCATTAGCCTTGTTGGTGAAGCCATTTTCTTCAGGGTTGAAGATGGACTTGCTGACGAATGCAGTAGCGAGAGCTAGACTCGCCACACCAGACTCGGACTCCTCAGATGCTCCTCTTCCTCATGTTCCTCAGATTCAGCCTCAGAGTCCATTTCCTTGCCAATGAATGCCCAGGCTTTCTTGGAGCTGCTCTTCTTGTGAGATGAAGACTTCGAGGATTTTGATGATGAAGATTTTGACGATTTCTTCTTCTTCTTCGCGTCATCAGAACTGTAATCCTTGTATTTCTTCTTCTTTGATTCCCTTTCCCACTAAGGACAATCTTGAATGTAGTGACCAGGCTTCTTGCATTTGTGGCATAGCCTCTTCTTGTAGTCAAAGGATGAGCAATCATTGCTCCTTGAGGATTTTCCAAAGCGACCACGTCTTGAGAACCTTTGGAATTTCTTCACGAGCAGTGCTAGCTCCTGGCTCAGTTCTTCATGATCACCAAGGCTACTACCAGAATCTTCACCTTCAGATTCAGAGACGACCTTGGCCTTCAGGGCACGTGATCTGCCATAGCTCGAACCATAGAGATCTCTCTTCTCGGCAAGCTGGAACTCATGAGTATTTAGCCTCTCGAGGATATCAGCGGGATCAAGTGACTTGTAATCAGCACGTTCTTGTATCATCAATGCCAGAGTATCAAATGAGGAATCAAGCGATCTCAGCAATTTCTTCACCACCTCATGGTCGGTGATGTCAGTGGCACCAAGTGCTTGAAGCTCATTTGAGATGTCAGTGAGGAGATCGAAGGTTTGCTGAACATTTTCATTGTCAAGTCTTTTGAAGCGGTTGAAGAGATTGTGAAGAACGTCAACTCGAGAGTCACGCTGCGTTGAGACTCCTTCATTCACTTTGGACAGCCTATCCCAGACAAGCTTAGCAGTTTCCAAAGCACTCACTCTTCCATACTGTCCTTTGCTCAGATGGCCACATATGATTTTCTTCGCTTGAGAATCGAGTTGCTTGAATCTCTTCACATCAGCAGCATTCAGAGAAGGTGTGACTGAGGGAACACCATTTTCCACAACATACCAGAGATCGTTATCAATTGCCTCAAGATGCATTCACATCTTATTCTTCCAGTAGGGGTAGTCCGTCCCATCGAAGGTAGGACACCCAACAGAGACCCTTATCATACCTGTGGTCGACATAACTAAACTCCAGGTGGTTAAACCAAAATCACACAGAACAAGGGAGTACCTTGCTTTGATACCAATTGAAAGTGCGTTCGACTAAAGGGGGGGTGAATAGGCGATTTTTATGAATCCTTCACTAAGGAATTTGCAGGTGAGGAAATTCCTTAGCGAAGAACTACTTGCAGCGGAATAAGTACTCAGAAGTAAACATAACAGAACACAAGCATGGTCATCATGATGAAATGAAGACAGGCACAGAGTATAGAAAGCGTAAACACAGGATAACACAGGATGAAGACAAACAGACTGAAGAAATTGAACTGAGGAAATTGAGAAAGTCTTCAGTCAAAGTCTTCAAACACAGATATGAACAAGTGCACAACATAGTAATGAGGAAATGAAAGAGTTGAGGAAATGGAACCAGTAAGCTTGGTGAAGACAATGATTTGGTAGACCAGTTCCAACTGCTGTCTCAGTTGTACATCTGGTTGGAGTAGCTAGGTATTTAAACCTGAGGACACACAGTCCCGGACACACAGTCCTCACCGTATTCTCCTTGACCTAAGGTCACACAGACGTCGCCCAATCACTCGTAGTAAGTCTTCAGGTGACTTCCGAACCTTCACAAACTCGGTCACTCGGCGATCCACAATTCCTCTTGGATGCTCTAGACCATGACGCCTAACCATCTGGAAGAAGCACAATATTCAAAGGTAACAAGCATCGGGTCCACGCAGGATCAATCTCTTCAGTGATGCTCAATCACTTTGGGTTTGTAGGTGTTTGGGTTTGGGTTTTCCTCACTCGATGATTTTCGCTCAAAGTCCTCGGAGGATGGGATGCTCTCAAATGACAAGTGTCAGTTTCTCTTAGAGCAGCCAACCAGCTAGTGGTTGTAGGGGCGGCTATTTATAGCCTAGGGAGTAGCCCGACATGATAAGACATAAATGCCCTTCAATAATATGACCATTAGGTGGGTAGATATTTTGGGACAACTGGCACAAGACACAGCAACGGTCGGAAATATGAGTATCAAATTCCTCAGGGCTATCATGTTCCTCACTGTGTAGGCAATCCGCACTGGCGAATTCCTAACTCCTCAGTCAGAACAAATTCTTTAGAGACCAAAAGAACTTCGTCTCTGTCATTGAAGAATATGACTGAACTGTATGAGATTTCCAATGTCTTCACTCGAAGGGATTGGTAGGTGTAGGATTTTGAGTTGAGCATCACATGGAAATTTTTCCTTAGTATTTCCTCGACCCCCTTTAACAGTACGGTGTTTCCTATGACTTAAGAAAGAGAAAATGAAACTACGAAAACAAAAGTCTTCACGCTTCATGTTCCTCGAATGTATACCAAGTCTTCAAGGTCACACCAATTTCTTCACTTTCAAAGTCTTCAGAAAGTCTTCAGAAATCCAAAGTCTTCAGTCGAAGAACTTCATTTTTAGGGGTCGACTTTCTCTGTAAATATCAAACTCCTCATAGACTTATAGACCTGTGTACACTCATAAACACATTAGTCCCTTAACCTATAAGTCTTCAATACACCAAAATCACTAAGGGGCACTAGATGCACTTACACTGCTTAAGCACCTTTATCTTAGGTCTGAATATATTTTGACTTACTGATACGCTGCAGATTTGAAATTATCATATCAATCTGTGAAACTTGTTTTTCCCTCACGTAGATATTTTAGATCTGTACCTTCCATACCAAAGTAGGCGGTTTAACTTTTTAGAAAATTGTAATCCGCCAAGGTACCATTAGCCCTCTATTAAACTGCCGATTCGCCATTTTTGTAACCCTGCCAATATCAGAATCCGGTTTAATACGTATCTATGCTTCAACGTCTTCTCCTTCTGACCTTGCAACGCTTTATACTTGTTAGTCATGAATCTTAAACCGGCATTGATCTTTTTCCAGCTTTTCATTGAAAATGGCCATACAATTTTATGCCTGCAACTGGGTCCCTTCCCGGGTTACTGAAGAGCAGCTAAACGGATGTGTCGCAACTGGCGCTTTAGCAAAAAAGGAAGTCATCCACTGGAGGGCCCTGGTCCAGAAAATCCTCCTGCGCCCAAGGATGGAGAAGTAATCGTGTTCATTGATCATCTGGGTCGAGGGTTTAGCCCTCCCGGATCAAAAAAATTCCGTGATGTGCTTGCTAGCTTCCATCTCCACCCTCAAGATATTGGACCTAACTCTGTGTCCAATATTTGTAATTTCCAAGTATTTTGCGAGGCTTATCTGCAAGAGGAGCCCACAGTTGAGCTGTTTAGGGATTTCTTCTATTTGAATCGCCGTACAGAATTTACAGACGGACCCAATACTGAACTTGGCGGGATGGCAATCCAAAAGAGGAAAGATGTCAGCTTCCCTCACGCCAAGCATCATAGTCACCCAAGGACTGGAATCAGACTTGGTTTTATTGCCGAGACACGTCTCCAACTAATGAGAATCCTCTACCGGGTTACCGTCCTCACCGGCTTACCAACACACATCCATTCCCACAACGACTTAGCGCCAAAGAACGATCCAAGCATGCGCCACAACTTTCAAAGCTTCGGGCCTTGGTTGCGAACGGTTTAACAGGCGTTGATTTCGTTCGTTGCTGGATCTCCTGGAGCATTCTGCCTTTAAGACGACACCCTGGTTTAATGTGCGAGTACCCAGGGGACCTAAAGATCCTCAACGACCTATCAACATTCAGCTAAGTGATGCTGAAATTACAGAAGCTGTTAAAAAGATATTGGATGAACCGGTGGCTGTCTGCAGCAAAACAAGGCTTAGTCCCTTCTGCGTTTTCAATAAACCGTCAGCTGTAAGAATTGCATAACTCTTATTTTTAATCCGACCCTTATAATCTTCCCTTATAACTTTCATCAATCTTTGACAGGGCGATGATCCGTTCTGGAAAAAGAAACAACATGATAAACCGGCGAAGACCCCTCGTGTCAAGACTAAGGTCACCAAGAGGCCTGCCAAAAAGAAAACCGCCGACTCCACCGATTTAACCTTTGATGACGATGATGAGAATCACGAGTCAGAGGTAGAACTTAATCACTTGGTTCCTTCTTCATTCATCTTATTGACAACGATTATTATCAGGAGGATGCATAGGCTAGTCAAGCTGGTGAGGTAGAGGTAATTATTCTTTCCTCTAGCTCAGAACCTCTACCAACTCCGAAAACTCATCAAGCAAACCGGAAAGTAAGATTTTCTCACCCTCTAGCTCACATGGACCCAAACTTTCTTTTGAAGAAACAGCAACACGAAGCTCGCCGCACAACTCGGCACAGCGGTCATGTGGTAACCTCTTCCGGTTTACCGAACACGGCGGTTCGTAAGCGCCGCCCAGAGGTCTCTTATACTTCTGACCCATGTTATCCTAAGGCGGGTTATTTCCGGCAACCTCTTACACCATCTGATTCAAATTATCAGGGAACTTCCCATTCTTCTTCTGGCGAATCAACAGAGACACAACTGCCAACCCTTAAAACGGTTCCTGGGTAAGCATGTTTAAACTGACCCTTACTATTCTCTGCTTTACCCACTGTATCAACCTTTGTGTTTGTTCTTTTCAGGGCCAAACCCAGGCCCACCAAAAAGGCGAAGTTGAATAAACCGGCTGCTGAACCGGTGAAAACCCTAGAACCACTGGACCCAAATGTTGATGCTATCTTGGATGATCCGGTACCTCAAGTTCAGGATACTTTTGTTGAGCCAGTGGAGACAGACACAACAAGTCAGGCTGCTGATCCACCAAGCCCAGCAAAAAGGCTGATAAACCGCCAAGTCCAGCCAAAGCTACTGATGACAATATGGACAATATTATGATTACTGGCGTCGGCCACACCACCCCTGGCAATCTTGTCGCTTTATCAAAGCATAGTGCCAAGGAAGAACTTTCTGCTATGGACAACGGCAAGTGGAAAACAGATTTATCAAGCTATGCCCACCTCAACGCCGAAGACATTCATTCTGGATTCTTAAACCGCCTGTACACAAGCCGCGACTATGAAGCCGGTTTAGTGGGTCTGATGAAGGAGCGGTATGAGGTAAACATCACTCACTCTGTATAAGCTTTCTTTCCTTATGACCGGTTTAGACTATCAATTCTAGTAGCCCCCTGTCGGTGTCAAAACCCGCGGATCTCGGGTAGGGGGTCTCGAACTATGCGTCTAGGATCGATGGTAACAGGAGACGGGGGACACGATGTTTACCCAGGTTCGGGCCCTCTCTATGGAGGTAATACCCTACTTCCTGCTTGATTGATCTTGATGAATATGAGTATTACAAGAGTTGATCTACCACGAGATCGTAATGGCTAAACCCTAGAAGTCTAGCCTATGTGTATATGGTAATGAATGTGTCCTATCCGGACTAACCCCTCCGGTTTATATAGACACCGGGGGGATCTAGGGTTTACATGGAGTCGGTTACGTAAGAAGGAATCTTCATAGTTGGTCGCAAAGCTTGCCCTCCACACCAAGTAGAGTCCAATCCGGACACGGTGCAGTCTTCGGCCTTCATGTCTTCATAGCCCATCAGTCCGGCCCATGGATAACAGGTCGGACGCCCAAGGACCCCTTAGTCCAGGACTCCCTCAGTAGCCCATGAACCTGGCTTCAATGACGAGGAGTCCGGTGCGCAGATTGTCTTCGGCATTGCAAGGCGGGTTTTCTTTTTTCCGAACTCCAAGATAGTCTTCGGACGTGATGATTGTATCCGGACCTGTTATACACCATACACAACCACAGAGAGAATATAATATTTGCACGAATCTAATCTATTGACAGCTTCTTTACAACATGACATCGCGTCTCTCCGGTCATAATTTCGAACCGTTTTTCATCTGCCATCACACGTTCCGAGACGCGGTTGCTATTGGCACGTCTTGTCGAAGCAGAGATCGTGTCCCCTTATTGCGGGATTCTCATCAATGCGGGCATGGGTAACTCAACTGTGCCGTTTATACAGCCCTTGGGAATAGGCGAGCTTTTAGGACGAGTGGGGAGGCGCTTGATATTCGCGGCCTTTATAAGGGCTTAAGGACACTCTCCCTTTACCCACACCCTTCTTCATCCTTAGTCCTTCCTTCCTCGAGCTCTAGCGCCCAAGCTTTAGCCTTTCCTCGTTCGAGAAGGCACTCCAATCATGTCCGGATCCGGAGCTGGAGGCAAGTGGATGGCCTCCTCCGTTAAGAAGAAGGACATCACGGAGCTCCGGGAGGCCGGCTATTTAGCCAAGGAGGTTGCTCACCGACTCCCGGCAAAAGGGCAAATCGTCCCTACCCCCGAGCCCCATCAGAGGGTTGTGTTTATCACACACTTCGTCTGCGGGCTGGGATTCCCCCTTCATCCATTTATCCGTGGGTTGATGTTTTACTATGGGTTGGACTTCCACGATCTGGCCCCCAACTTTATACTCAACATCTCAGCATTTATCATTGTGTGCGAAGCCTTTCTCCGCATCCCGCCTCACTTCGGCCTATGGCTGAAGACCTTCAACGTGAAACCGAAGGTGGTGAGCGGTCAACAAGCAGAGTGCGGAGGTGCCATGGTGGGCAAAATGCCCAATTTCACCTGGCCCGAAGGCTCCTTCGCGGAGACGGTGAAGGGATGGCAGTCGGGGTGGTTTTACATCACCGAGCCGCGTGACGCCGATTGGGTTGCAGCCCCTGAATTCTGATCCGGAGTTCTGATGCGGCTCACTTCCTGGCAAGAGAAGGGCCTGACCTGGGGATCCTTGGACGAGATAACTGGGCTCCAGACCTGCGTCCAGAACATGATAACCAAAAAGATCAAGCTTGTGAATGTGATCCAGGTTAGGCTCATTCGCCGGATCCTTCCGTGCCAACGCCGGACTTGCTATTTGTGGGAGTACGACCCCGCCGAGCATCATACGCTGTGAGGGCTCTTCGGCACAACGCACAAAGGCATCTGGAAAGCGCTCTTCAAGGCCGGCGAGACGCCCCCGCCCACGACTGAAAATCGCGGGCTTAGCTCAAAGCGCCAGGCCAATCCGGTAAGTCTTTTAATGTTTTCGAGGTACACCCTTCACCGGCATATTTTGAGGATGGATACTGAGTTTCTCCACCTACTTTACCAGGCCTGGATCAAGGTGGCGGAGCAGATTAACTGTCCGGCTCCACTTCCTGAGGAGGAAGAATTCCCACTTCTGACAAAGATGTTGTTTCCGGCACCGTATGACATGCCGGAGAAGACGGCCAAGAAAGCGGCCAAAGGGGCCAAGAAAGGCCCTCGCCAAAAAGGCGCTCCGGACATGTCGTCCGAGGACGAGACTTCCTCTTCGTCCGATGATGACGATGATGAAGAAGAAGAAAACGATTTCCCACCTGAGGTGGGAGGAAGAAGAGGGCGCCCCCCCAGATCCGGAGGCGAAAGCGCCTAAGAGGGTTAAAGGCTCCCAAGCGGATAACTCCGTGTGGGACATTGATAGCAGTCCGGAGCGACCTCGCCGGACCAAGCCTCGGGCCGCTTCATAAGTACCAGAATCCGCAATCATATGGCCTTCCTGGATTGTAGTATTGACATATTGTAAGCCTTGTTACTGCAGTCCGACACGCGATGGCTCCCCGCAATCCTCGACTAAGGATTCGCTGGACTCGAAGGAGATGGCTAGCATATCTCCGCCACCTGCTCATTCCATCTCACCCAAGGGTGATGATGAGGTGGTGTCCAAAAAGACTTTCCCAGGCCCGGGGGAGATTCCGGAGATCGTCGGGGTGACGTCCCAAGATGACTTTTCGGCCGCCGGACATGCGGGGAACAAAGTCCCCATGGGTACTGGCGACGGGTCCCGAGTTCCCATTGGACCTCAGCCAGATACCATTCAAGAGATCTACACGGCTCCAAGGTCCAGCGAACGGCATTCCCTGCAAGGAGGGAATGTGCCTGTTCCACCAGTGACCTCTGTCCAACCAGAGGCGCCGGATAATCTGCTGGAGGCGCTACGAGGCGCCTCTATTGTGGATGAACATCGTGTCCTTATGGACACGGTGATAGAGAAGGTTCAGTTCGTCAAAAGCGGACTGACCGAAGCCTGCACTAGCCTTCTATCGGGCTTTGAGGTAAGTAATGTGATTGTAGGGAAAAATATCACAGTATAGACAGTAGCCCCTGATGCTCTGTTTGGTGTTCGAGAAGAAAGGCCGAACAGAGGATCAAGAATAAATATCGCAGGAGTCTAACATGAGTTGTCTATGTGAATAAGAAGGTATCGCTTCAGGCTACCACTGCTCATGCTGCGGAGGTCTCCGGACTGAAGCAGAAACTGGAGCGGGACGAGGAGGAACTCGGCCTCGTGAAGAAGCAGCTGGAAGATAACCAAGGTATGCAGTAGCCTGTGGGTACATCTCGAAAAAATGAATAGTCCATCCGGACTAAAGTATCATAAACTTTATTAGGGGCCACGACCGAGGTGGCAACCCTTAAAAAGGCGCTAGCCGAGGCCGAGGACAAGGCTGCCAAGGAACGCGTCTCACGCGAGAAGCACGAGGCCTGGGTTGGCGAGGCACAGCAAGAGCTCCAGGGTGCGATAGAGAGATTTGTGTCCTTGGAGCGTGATTATAAGGCGCAGGAGTCCGAATTGGCCAAGGCCCGCCAGAGCGCGCAGGATGCACGAGCCGAAGCCCAAAACGCCCTCCACGAAATTCAGGCGGCGGATAAGATTATGGCAGGTAAGTCTGTCACCATGCATAGCAAGTATGTAGAAGAAACCTTTCCTTGTACTTATCCTGAATTTGGATTTTCCAGGGATATTTATGGATCTGCCGCATAGTGTGTCAGATGCTGCCGAGCATTATGGAACCAAATACTGAGAAGCTATTCTGGTCCCAACATCTGGGATCTGAACATCCGATGCCCTTTAGCGACCAGCTAAAGCAGTTGGTCGAGCTGCACAGGTTGGCAGAGCTAGCCAGGAAGGACCTGATAGTCCGGCTGTGGCCTGCCGATCCTATACCTAGCAGCTACTTCGGACTTGTGTAGCGGCTTGTGGGTGCCTGTCCGCGGCTCGAAGCCGTGAAGCGGTCTGTCTGTATTGAAGGTGCGCGTATGGCCTTTGCCCGCGTCAAGACGCATTGGGCGAAGCTGGATGCCAAGAAGCTGATGACCGAGGGGCCGCCAGAAGGCAAGGAGCATCGTCGACCCGAGCACTGTTTTGATGGTGTTCTGGAGGGGTCCCGCCTTGTGGCGGAGCAATGTTCGAAGGATGTTATATTCCCATGAGAACATGTATATTACCTTGTCCTATAATATGGAACAAGGATGTTATGTAGCATAATGCTTATGATTTAGATTTTACCTCCTGTGCGGCCGTTTATTAAATCTGAGGGTTGACCAGTCGTCGGCTTCTGCCCCCACATAGATAGTACGAGGGTGTTCGGGATTAATCTAAACACTCTTTACTCCACATTCTGGTCCTTAAAGGTGGTGTTTAGCGCGACGAACAAGGCAATCAGACTATGCGGCCTTTACCGCCCTCACTTAGCCATAGGAGTTTGACAATTAAAAAGGTTGACGAAGCCCCTGGTGTTCGGAAGGCCAAATTAGGGGCGTTTATTCACGCCTAATCGGGAGAACCGATTCTTCACAAGAAGCGGAAAAAATCTCCAATGATTTGGAACCTCTCGAACAGCTGACCGGCTCTCGCCACATCATGACAGTTAGGTTTTGGCTTTCTCTACTGAGGTGCTCGTCCGGAAGAACTGGGACACAATCGCAGTAGTTCTTCCTTTACTACCCTAGCCGATGTAGCGGAACGTAAGGTAGTAAGCACAGGACCCGGGCAACCCAACTATTGACCAAAGACATGATTCGGAGCCGATGCATATAATGCTATAAGTTCAGGGTGCCGAACTATACTGTAAAAGTGTTCGGACTTTTATTGCCGTGATGCGGGGTGTGATAAAGCCCCTGGCGTAGTAATATGTACCATGGTGTACGTGTGCAATGAGTAATTAATACCGAGGTGAGGAAACGGAAAAATGAAGTAATAAGCTGACGCTACCGTGTATTCACCATTGTGGTGTAACTAGTACGTCGAGGCGTACTTTGTACAAGTAATGCGAGAAGCAAGTAAGGCTGTTTAACATGCCGCCACCAAGGGCGATCTACATGCGAGTATGAAAAGCAATTATGGCAATAGTTTAGTAGAGACCATCTGGGGATTCCCTTGTAAGCCAGAGCTCCCTTCCACCTTGGTGTGTTCTGCTGGCGGGTTGCCCGTGTAGACCTCGAAAAGAGAAGAAAACCCGTAAAAAATAAAAAGTAAAAGCATGTGAATCCCAGGGTCGGTCAAGCTGTACTGTGGATTGCGAACGAGTTATGCCTCCGTCAATACCCATGGGGTTTCGAGTGCGTAATTGATGTACGCGCGGTATTTAATGCCATGGCCTCATCGGGGTTGGGACGGAGGCCAAGTTGCTAATTCGGCTCATGACGAGCCGAGCTGTCCTGTTGCAGTGAGTTCCGGACCCTCTTAATGATGTCCAGGGGCTCGGCAGCCGGATTATAGTGCTGCTTGAGAAGGCCGCTCTGTACTTCTACTGCTAGGGCGGTGGTGTGCTCCTCTGTACGGAGGGAGCGTTCCGTGTTTCCATTTACTGTAATGACGCCACGTGGACCGGGCATCTTGAGCTTGAGATAAGTGTAATGTGGCACCGCATTAAATCTAGCGAATGCGGTTCGTCCAAGCAGGGCGTGATAGCCACTGCAAAATGGGACGATATCAAAGATTAGTTCTTTGCTTCGGAAGTTATCCGGGGAACCGAATACTACCTCCAGCGTTATTAAGCCCGTACAACGGGCCTCTACGCCTGGTATGGCTCCTTTAAAGGTAGTCTTTGTTGGTTTCATCCGCGAGGGGTTAATGCCCATCTTCCTCATTGTGTCCTGATAAAGCAGGTTGAGGCTGCTACCACCGTCCATCAGGACTCGTGTTAGGTGAAACCCGTCAATAATTGGGTCGAGGACAACCGCCATGGCGGATACTGGTTGGGTGATCTCGACGATCGAAGGTGATCGGGAATGATGACCATGGGTTGAATTTTGGGGCGACTGGCTCTACCGCGTAGACGTCCCTAAGTGCTTGCTTACGCTCCCTTTTGGGGATGTGCATTGCATATATCATGTTCACCGTTTTGACTTGAGGGGGAAATTTCTTCTGCCCTCCGGTGTTCGGCTGCCGAGGCTCCTCCTCATCTTCCTCGCTCTGTGATTCCCCTTCCTTGTTTCTGCTGTTTATCTTGCTAGCTTGTTTAAAGACCCGGCAATCCCTGTTAGTATGGTTGGCCGGTTTGTCTGGGGTGTCGTGTATCTGGCAAGGACGATCGAGTATGCGGTCCAAGCTGGATGGTCCTCCGCTGCTCCTTTTATAGGGCTTCTTTCGCTGGCCGGACTTGGAGCCACTGAATCCGGCGTGAACTGTAGTGTCATCGGTGTTATCGACATTGCTTCGGCATTTGTGTCTGTTGCGATGGAGCTTGCCGGTGCTACTTTTGGCCTCGGAGGGGCCTGTTTCATTGGCTGTGTTTGTGCTGCGAGCGAGCCAACTATCCTCTCCCGCGTAGAAGCGGGTCATAAGTGCCGTTAGGGCTGCCATGGACCTCGACTTCTCCTGGCCGAGGTGGCGGGCGAGCCATTCATCCCGGATGCTATGCTTAAAGGCCGCTAGGGCTTCGGCATCTGGACAGTCAACAATCTGGTTATTTTTGGTTAGGAACCTAGTCCAAAATTTTCTGGCTAATTCTCCAGGTTGTTGAATTATGTGGATTAGGTCATTGACATCTGGTGGCCGGACATAAGTTCCTTGGAAGTTATCAAGGAAAGCCTCTTCCAAGTCCTCCCAGCTGCCGATGGAATTCCCAGGCAGGCTATTTAACCAGTGTGGAGTTGGTCCTTTGAGTTTTAATGGGAGGTATTTGATGGCGTGGACGTCATCTCCTCGAGCCATGTGGATATGGAGAATAAAATCCGCGATCCATACTGCAGGATCGGTTGTGTCGTCGTATGATTCAATGTTGACAGGCTTGAACCCCTCGGGGAATTCGTGATCCAGCACCTCGTTTGTGAAGCAGAGAGGGTGTGCGGCGCCTCTATAGCGGGCCGCGTCATGGCGTAGCTCTGATGGAGTCCGTCTGCGGTATTCGGCCCGGGCGTGATTAGGTTTATCACATCCGAATAGGTAGCCGTCGTCGTGCCTCGAGGCACGCCCTCGCGATCCGTAGAACGATCTTGTATGTCCTGCTCTATCGTCCAGGATCTGCCGGAGGTTGTACGTGTGACCCCGAACTCTTCCATCTCTATTTTTTCGAGGCGGTGGGGCAGGGTGATGTTCGACCTGAGTTGCCAGTTTATCCCGGCCGCGGGGTGGCCGGTTGGCCGCCCTGTCTCGACCACGTGGTGGTCATTCGGCATTACACGAGGGAGATGTGTGCTCCGGTGCCTCCTCATCGAATTTAGGTAGCAGTATGCGTTTCGGGTAGCTCTTGGCTGGGTGCTTGAGGCCGTATTCCTCGGCTGTCAGGACATCAGTCCATCTGTCGACGAGCAGGTCTTGTTCAGCTTGAAGCTGTTGTTGTTTCTTTTTCAGGCTCCTTGCAGTGGCTATGAGCTGAAGCTTAAAGCGCTCCTGCTCCAGAGGATCCTCAGGCACGATGAAGTCTTCGTTGTCGAGGCTTGTCTCCTCCTCGGTGGGTGGACGGTAACTGTCGACCTCCGAGTCATCTTCTATGGCCTGTTCATCAGGGTTGTCTTGCCTGTTGTCATGTTCCTCCTGTTCGGATGTAGCTCCGACAGGGTCTTCATTGTTTTCAGCGTCGCCTGGAGTACTATTCTCTCCGGTGCCGGTGTTGCCATCCTTTGAGCGACGAGGCTTAGGACGGCATTTGGGGCGTCGGTGCTTGGACTGCGTCTCAGAGGTTTTATTCGCATCTGGCTCTTCTTTGTCGTCGCCAGATCCTTTGGGTGTGTCCACCATGTACACGTCGTACGAAGAGGTAGCCGTCCAACATCCAGTGAATGGCGGGTCTTGGCCGTGCTCCTGATCGGCATCGTCGTCCATACCATCGATGTCTTCAGAGCCATAGTCAAGCACGTCGGTTAAGTCATCGACAGTGGCTATGAAGTGGGTGGCGGGTGGGAAGCAAAATTCCTCGTCATCCGTCTCTAGCTCGAACCGGACATAGTTCGGCTGTGAGTCCTTCTCCAAGGACAAATTATTTAAGGATTTTAGCACGTCACCCAAAGGCGAGTGCTGGAAAACGTCAGCGACGCTGAACTCAAAGATCGATAACTGATCTAGCTCGGTGTCCGTAGGCGTACACAATCCGGAACTTATAGCCGGAGACAAGTCTGAAGTTCCGCTAAAGCGAATATTGCAGGGCGTTAAGCCCATGTGCGGCTCCAATGCCGCGGACTCTGCGGCCTCGGATGGCCCGATCTGCTTTGGCTCTAAGGCCATTGCAGCAGCAGGAACCGTCTACTGGGTGTGATCCGATGACAGATTTAAGTCATCTTCATCGGGGCGAGGGGAGCGGTCGCCGCGGGCTCGAATCCCTTGAATATCAAGTCTCCACGGATATCCGTGATGTAGTTCAAGCTTCCAGATCTGACCTCATGGCCAGGGGCGTAGCTGTTGACCTACTCCAGATGGCCAAGCGAGTTGGCCCGCAGTATGAAGCCGCCGAATACGAAGGTCTGTCCAGGGAGGAAGGTTTCTCCCTGGACAACATCATTACTGAGGATCGAAGGGGCCATCGAGCCTTTTGCCGACGGCACAGTGGAACTCTCAATGAAAGCACCAATGTCGGTGTCAAAACCGGCGGATCTCGGGTAGGGGGTCCCGAACTGTGCGTCTAGGGTCGATGGTAACAGGAGACGGGGGACACGATGTTTACCCAGGTTCGGGCCCTCTCTATGTAGGTAATACCCTACTTCCTGCTTGATTGATCTTGATGAATATGAGTATTACAAGAGTTGATCTACCACGAGATCGTAATGGCTAAACCCTAGAAGTCTAGCCTATGTGTATATGGTAATGAATTTGTCCTATCCGGACTAACTCCTCCGGTTTATATAGACACCGGGGGGGATCTAGGGTTTACATGGAGTCGGTTACATAAGAAGGAATCTTCATAGTTGGTCGCCAAGCTTGCCCTCCACGCCAGGTAGAGTCCAATCCGGACACGGTGCAGTCTTCGGCCTTCATGTCTTCACAGCCCATCAGTCCGGCCCATGGATAACAGGCCGGACGCCCGAGGACCCCTTAGTCCAGGACTCCTTCAGCCCCCAAGGGCCGGTTCATAATATTAATGTGTACCGGGACTTGTAGCAGAACAATATTTACTTTTTCTTGCGTAGCCCCCAGGGACCGGTTTATACCTTTAGGATGAACCAGTACCTTTCTTTCATGAAGCTTCCAAAATTTCTTGATAATCATCCTTGTAATCCGATTGAAGAAGGAAAAATCCATAACTTTGACTTGAGCAAACATGCATTAGCCCCCAAGTGCCAAGTGTATAACTTGTTATGTGCTTGGGACTTAAAATAACAGTTGATAAGAGCAATATGCATTAGCCCCCAAGTGCCAGGTGTATAACTTGTTATGTGCTTGGGACATTAAATATGCACTACCAACTCATTAAATGTCTCTTGCAGGCTGAGCTGAGCAAAAAGGCGTCTCAAATCGCCGACCTTCAAGAGAATATCAAGTCCCAGCAAGCAGAAACTTCCAAAGCTAAAGAAGAGCTGACCAGCGCTTTAACATCCATGGAACAACTGAAAGAAAGCTTTAAAGGCGAACGGGCAGGATGGGATACTGAAAAAGCAACTCTACTAAAGCGGGCGGAGGATGCTGAAGCAGCTCTTAAACCGGTAACAGAAGAACTGACTGGCTTGAAGCGCCAAATCAATGCTATGACCACTGCTGTCTTCGGTAAATATCCTCTTCATAAACCTTGAATAAACGGCATCCCTAAAACTGCCGGTTTACCAATGTTTCGATCATTGCAGGTAGCCGCATTACTCATCTTGGCTCGGACATGCGCAAAAAACCGAAGGCTGCTTACACACTGATAGAGCAATTATATACCGGCGCTCAACGGGTCATCTACACAGCTTCTCATAATAAACCGCCCCCATCTTTAATCAAGGAAACATTGGAAAGGTTATCTATGATGCCTGCCCAGTTTGAGGAGTTGAAGAAATCAGCTGCTAGGGCTGGTGCTCTTACTGCATTAACTCGGGCCAAGGCATGGATATCTGACCTTGATCCGGAGGACATTGGAAACGGCTATCGAAGCCAAAAAGAGGACGGGTCGACCTTAGGGCCCTAACGAGGGAAATGCGTCCACTGGCAAGCAAATTGGCTGAAGACGCTGATTTGTCATATTACCAGTCGATCTATGACACCAACAACAAACGGGTGAACGCACCAACTTATGATGTGCAGAATCTTATCACGCCAATCCGTAAGCATACCTACGCCCCTGATGTTGAACCGTCCACCCTTATAAGTGATGAAGTTGTCTTCCAAGCCTTAACTGGGATTGACTGGGCAACCATTGACTTCCAGCCATTGGGTGGAGAGGAGGAGGATGAACCGGCGCAGGATGATCCACAACCTTCAAGTCAGCCAGGCAAAATTTAACGATCCGGAGGCCGGTTTAACTTCTGCATACTGCAACACTTGTGTTAAACAATTTATCCTTTTGGGCAATCAAAGTGCCTTGTAATAGGCTAGTTGAAACACTTGGTCTGCTATGCCATCGTGCATACTCACTTTTGCATAACACTGTTAATCCGTCATAATAATGTTATGTCTGCTTATGATCCTTAGCAGCTTTATTCAACCCGTTTCTGTATACAATAAACTGAAAGTATCCTGGCGGTTTACCGCCGGACGGGTCATGATGCCCAAACGTATAGCCAGGGTTTATAACCAAAGCTGCACTTTAAAAAATAATCAAATATGAAATAGATGATACCTGTGATATTGAATCACATCGTTGGTTTACCAATGTTTTGTAGTAAGGGTGATAACCCCAATCTTGAGTACTGATAACTCCTCCCATATTTTGCCGGTTTATAATAAAACCGTATCGGGTTGTAATAAACACCAGATTATCCATATATAATACTAGCGACTTGTAGTCGAAACCAGGCCGGGTTAATAAATACCGGTTTATTTTATACTGGTGACTTATAATAAAAAAACCAGGCCGCGTCAATAAACATCGGTTTATCATAAAGTGGTGTAAACCTCAGAAAGAGAAAATTTGTCGAATAAAAGCATGGGAAGACGCGAGGCTTTTCATGGGCTGCCAGGCCCAAAATCGAGGCTTTTCATGGGCTGCCAGGCCACTGAGTTAAACCGTTTTACAAAGCCTTTTAAGATGGACCTCACATTAACCAATCATCATTTTAACTTTGACAAGTTCAGGGTCTGTATAAGATTGACTTGCCAAACGTTCGGCGGGTCGTACCAGGATTACCTGGGCGGAGTGACTTACTTAAAAAAGGCAGGATAAACCGGGGTTTTAGGTGAATACACCTGGCTTCCAAGCCTAGCTTGATAGCCTATTACAAGGGTCATTAAAACTCTTTGTTGCTGTGCAAAAAGAGCCCCCGGGTAATATTTTGAGCTGTGCTCAGTGGGTGCCTATGTTTGAGCTGTGCTTTTGCAACACTCTCTTTGGCCCCTTTTAACTTTGGGTGACAAGCACCCAAGTTTTTTTGTGGCTTTGTAAGCCGGATCACTGGGTAGTCAGAACTCCGCTTTATAAATAGAAGCCCCCATGTAACCAAAAAACTCTGAAAGGGGAACGGCAGAGGCCCCGCTTTAGCAGGGATGCCGGTTTATTATATTGATCATAATATACACATTGTCAAAAATATGTACATAAGAGGGGCCTATGGCTCAGGTGTAGTAAGGTCGAAGATGAGCGATATTCCACGGCCGGTGGGTCTCCTCCTCCGATTTACGTGAGTCTTTGTGCTCTCGAACATCGATAAGATAGTATGACCCGTTATGCAGATTCTTGCTGACCACAAAGGGTCCTTCCCAAGGCGGGGATAACTTGTGCATATCAGTCTAATCCTGGATGAGTCGGATCACCAGATCGCCTTCTTGAAAAGTTCTGGTTCTAACCCGGCGACTGTGATAACGACGCAAATCTTGCTGGTAAATCACCGAACGAGCTGCTGCAATGTCACGCTCCTCATCTAACGGGTCAAGTGCTTCCTGTCGTGCCTTCTCATTGTCATCTTCGACATAAGCCGCCACATGAGGCGAGTCATGATGGATTTCACTAGGGAGAACTGCCCCTGCTCCGTAAACCATGAAAAAGGTGTGTGACCCGTAGATCTGTTGGGCGTGGTATTGATGCTCCATAACACAAAAAGTAATTCTTCCACCCAACAACCCGGCGTCCTTTTTAGGGAAACCATAAGCCGGGGCTTGATGCCTCTCAGGATCTCTTGATTGGCTCTCTCTGCTTGACCATTAGACTGGGGGTGAGCCACTGATGGCACGTCAAGCCGGATGTGCTCACGTTGACAAAATTCTTTCATAGCACCCTTGGACAGATTAGTGCCATTATCAGTTATGATGCTGTGTGGAAAACCAAACCGGAAAATCACCTTCTTGATGAATTGAACCGCCGTGGCTGCATCACACTTACTGACTGGCTCTGCTTCCACCCACTTGGTGAACTTATCAACCGCCACCAAAAGGTGGGTCTTCTTATCTTTGGATATCTTAAAGGGCCCAACCATATCCAGCCCCTAGGTTGCAAACGGCCAAGTGATTGGAATCATCCTCAATTCTTGAGTCGGTAGATGAGCACACTGTGAGAATTTTTGATAGCCATCACAGCATCAGCATGAGCCGTCAGCCAATAGAAGCCGTGACGAAAAGCTTTAGCTACCAAGGACTTTGAACCGGCGTGGTGACCACAATCTCCTTCATGGATCTCACGCAAAATCTCACGGCCTTCTTCAGGAGATACGCAACGCTGAAACCCCCTTGTTACACTGCAATGATGCAATTCTCCATTGACGATAGTCATTGATTTGGACCGCCGGATTATCTGCCTGGCCAAAGTTTCATCCTCCGGTAACTCGCCCCGGTTCATATACGCCAAATATGGAACCGTCCAATCTGGGATAACATGAAGAGCCGCCACCAACTGAGCCTCCGGATCAGGAACAGCCAAATCCTCCTCTGTAGGTAGCTTGACCGACGGGTTATGCAAAACGTCCAGAAAAAATTGGGTGGAACCGGTTTACGTTGGGAACCCAAACGGCTTAAAGCGTCCGCCGCTTCATTCTTTCGCCGGTCCACTTGGTCAACCTGATAACCTTTGAAGTGTCCAGCAACAGTATCCACCTCTCGACGATATGCTGCCATGAGCGGGTCCTTGGAATCCCAAGTACCAGACACTTGTTGAGCCACCAGGTCCGAGTCACCAAAGCACTTAACCAGGCTTAAATTCATCTCCTTAGCCATTCGAAGACCATGGAGTAAAGCCTCATATTCAGCTGCGTTGTTAGTGCAAGGGAACATTAAACGGAGAACATAACAAAACTTATCACCTTGTGGGGAAGTTAACACGACTCTAGCCCCCGAGCCCTCCAATTGCCTGGATCCATCAAAATGAATAGTCCAATAAGTATGATCCGGCTTTTCTTCCGGTGCTTGTAACTCTGTCCAGTCATTGATGAAATCCACAAGCGCTTGGGACTTGATTGCCGTATGAGGCACATATTTTAACTCGTGAGGTCCAAGCTCAATGGCCCACTTGGCAACCCGACTAGTTGCTTCCCTGTTTTGGATTATATCTCCCAAAGGGGCAGAGCTGACCACAATGATGGGATGACCCTGAAAATACTGTTTAAGCTTCCGGCTTGCCATGAAAACTCCATACACCAGTTTCTGCCAATGTGGGTACCTCTGTTTGGACTCAATAAGCACCTCACTGATATAATAAGCCGGCCATTGAACTGGATATTCCTTCCCAGCCTCCTTGCGCTCCACCACAATGGCCACACTAACAGCCCGGGCATTAGTAGCCACATATAACAACAACGGCTCTTTATCGACTGGAGCAGCAAGGACAGGTGGCTCTGCTAACTGTTTCTTCAAGTCCTCAAACGCCGCATTAGCAGCATCACTCCAGACAAAATTGTCTGTTTTTTTCATCATCTGATATAGAGGGATAGCTTTCTCTCCCAATCGGCTGATAAACCGGCTCAGCGCTGCAATACGACCTGCCAGACACTGAACATCATTGATACACGCCGGTTTAGCCAGAGACGTAATAGCTTTGATCTTTTCCGGATTAGCTTCAATGCCCCTGTTAGACACTAGAAACCCCAAGAGCTTGCCTGCCGGTACACCAAAAACACACTTGGCCGGATTAAGCATCATCTTATAGACCCGGAGATTATCAAAAGTTTCCTTCAAATAATCTATTAACGTCTCCTCCTTTCTGGACTTCACCACAATATCATCCACATAAGCATGAACATTACGCCCAATCTGATTATGAAGACAATTCTGCACACAGCGCTGATAAGTCGCCTGGGCACTCTTGAGCCCAAGAGGCATAGATACATAGCAGAAGGATCCAAAGGGAGTTATAAAAGTTGTCTTCTCCTGGTCCTTAACTACCATTTTGATATGATGATAACCAGAATAAGCATCCAGAAAACTCAAACGTTCACAACCCACCGTAGCATCAATAATTTGATCAATACGATGGAGAGCAAAGGGATCAGCTGGAAAAGCCTTGTTCAAATATGTGTAATCCACACACATACGCCAAGTGCCGTTCTTCTTAAGTACTAGCACCGGATTAGCCAACCACTCAAGATGAAATACTTCAATGATAAACCCAGCCGCCAAGAGCCTGGCTACCTCCTCACCAATGGCCTTGCGCCTTTCTTCATCGAAGCGGCGGAGAAACTGCTTGACCGGTTTAAACTTGGGATCGATATTAAGAGTGTGCTCAGCGAGTCCCCTCGGTACATCTGGCATGTCAGAAGGTTTCCATGCAAAGATGTCCCGGTTCTCACGGATGAACTCGATGAGCGCGCTTTCCTATTTCGGATCCAGGTTAGCACTGATGCTAAACTGCTTGGATGAATCGCCCGGAACAAAATCAACCAGCTTAGTCTCATCAGCCGATTTAAACTTCAAGGCCGGATCATGCTACGTAGTTGGCTTTTTCAAAGAAGTCATATCTGCCGGATCAACATTGTCCTTGTAGAACTTCAACTCCTCTGTTGCACAAACCGACTCAGCATAGGCCGCATCACCTTCTTCACATTCTAAAGCGATCTTACGGATCCCATGTACCATGATGGTCCCCTTATGACCCGGCATCTTGAGCTGCAGATAAACATAACAGGGCCATGCCATGAACTTAGCATAAGCCGGCCGTCCAAACAGGGCATGACATGGGCTCTTGATTTTCACCACTTCAAAAGTCAATGTCTCTGACCTTGAATCGTGATCATCTCCAAAAGCAACCTCCAGGGCTATCTTACCAACTGGGTACGCCGATTTACCAGGCACCACACCATGGAAAACAGTGTTCGACGGTTTAAGATTTTTATCTGTCAACCCCATGCGACGGAAGGTTTCATAATAAAGGATATTGATACTGCTCCCTCCATCCATGAGCACCTTGGTGAATTTATTCCCTCCGACCTGAGGCGCCACCACCAACGCCAGATGACCCGGATTATCAACCCGGGGCGGATGATCCTCTCGACTCCACACAATGGGTTGTTCAGACCAACGCAAGTAACGGGGTACTGCCGGTTCAATGGAATTCACTGCCCTTTTATGAAGCTTCTGATCGCGCTTGCACAGGCTAGTGGTGAAGACATGATACTGCCCACTATTCAACTGCTTCGGTTGCTCTGGTAACCCAACTGTTGCTGCTGCTGACTCCCCTAATGATTATAACCACCCTGGTTGCCCTGACAACCATACCCGCTTTGATTACCTTGAAATCCTGAGCCAGAACTGCCTCCACCATAGCCCGGCCCATGAGAACCGGGCCCTGGACCACCGGACGGTCCATGATCATATTGGAAAAGATCCGAATTTTTTATCTCCCGCATGATAAAGCAATCCTTCCAGAGGCGCGTAGCTGGCCTTTCTTTCGTCCCGTGCCTTGGGCAAGGCTGATTTAACAGGCGCTTAAGATTGACACCTGATCCTCCACCCCGCGGGGGCGGTTTACCCTTACGACGCTGACCATTATTCTGCGTATTAGTGTTAGCCACAAAATCTAAACTGTTATCCGCTTTACGCTTACCGTTGTTTCCATGGCCCGCCGGGTTATGCTACTGCCCTTTGGTGCTACCGCTCTTCTTTCCCTTTCCCGGCTTTTCATCTTCAGACTCAGGGTCCTTGGTACTATCAGGGTCGGCATACTTAACCAGAGCTGCCATAAGCGTCCCCATGTCATCGCAGTGACGCTTGAGCCATCCCAACTTCAGGTTCAGAGGCGCGAACCGGCATTTACCTTCCAACGTTAAAACTGTTGTATCAGCGTTGACGCGGTCCGATGAATGCAAGATTTCTGAAACCCGGCACACCCAATGGGTTGTCGATTCACCTTCCTCTTGGACACAGGCAGCTAAGTCCACAGTTGACATGGGCTGCTTGCACGTGTCTTTGAAATTCTGGATAAACCGGGCCTTTAACTCGGCCCATGACCCAATGGAGTTAGCTGGTAAATTTTCCAGCCAAGTGCGAGCGGTTCCTTCCAACATCATGGTGAAGTATTTAGCACACGCCGCATCATCCACATCCAACATCTCCATTGCCATCTCATAGCTTTCGATCCATGACTCGGGGGGTAAATCGGCAGTGTAATTGGGCACTTTATGTGGACCTTTGAAATCCTTGAGCAACCGTACATTACGTAGAGCCGGGGTGAGACATGGCACCCCTAAAGAACTGGAGGTAACTCCTGGTTCCACTGAAGTTGTTGGACGAACCGGAGTAAGCTGACGGGCCATGTACTGCGCTACTAACTCGGCTTCTCGACATGCCCTACCATGATCCACCACATCCTGAGCATTAGCACCACCGCCCACCGGGTTATGCCCTCGAGGCGGGTTACGGTTCCGCGCACTACTCGACACAGCCGGTTCATCAATACGCCTACTGTAACTCCGGCTTGGGAGGGGAGTGGAATATATCCTCTTGCGGCTGTATGAATAAGCCTGCTGCTAAGTCAAGGCTGTCTGAAGGAGCTCTCTAGCCTGTCGTGTCTCAACCGCTACTGGGGACTCGCCTTTGATCGAGAGAGCCGCCAATCGTGAAACGGCAGCGACTATGTTATCCAACGGGTTAGAGTAATGACCCGGAGGCGTTGAGATGTGCTGCGACAGGACATTGTTCCGACGAGGTGGATCCATCGGGCGCGGCTGAACCGGCGCCCCCGTTCCAGGTGCCTCCACCCGGTTTACCACTGGCTGGTTACTAGTTCCTGCTCCTGGCGTGTTAAAGAGATTCCTTGCCTCATAAACCGGAGGTAGGTGAGATCGGTACCTTCTATTCATGACATCATTTGACGCGCTCCGATTCAACATAAGCCGGTAAGCCTGTGCATCCAACTCGGCCCGCTCTGCAGCCATCCTAGTGTCCTCAGTTGCCAGGTTTGCCTTGGCCTGAGCTATCTAATCCTTCACTTTCGCAACTTCCGCGTTATGCTCATCCTGATTTACCGGGTTAACTTCTGCCGCTAGTAGCGTTGCCAAAGCGTCAAATAAGTCGGACAAAACCTGAGTCGGCGATCGCGCAGGGCCTCCTGCTCCGGCTGCTGTCGCTGCTGCTGACCCGGAGATCATCGCTGCTACAGTCGAAGAGTGCTGCGTAGGCTGTGTACCGTCCATAAAGATCGCAACCCGGCTCGGCGGATCGAAGGGGTCCGGAATACTGTCGCCATCGGAACAGCCCCCAAACCGCCCATCTTGTAGTTGGTACAATGACTCGGTCTCTCCGGTAGATGACTCGTCATCAGAGTAAACGACGGTTTCACCACCAGATGCCGATCTATCCTCAGATTCTGCTCCGTGGATAACTCCCATGAAGGCACGCTTCATAGCAGGCTGAACCCGGGTGGGTCTCGCACACTGAGTCGTTTCGACGATGTCGGTGCAGATGTCCAGCTCAGGGCCCGGTTCACCGATCTTGCCAATGAAGACGTGAATGCCGCCGAAGGGGACCCGGTACCCGTACTCAATTGAGCCGGCCTTGGGGCCCTAGCCTGCGTTGTCGATGTAGAGCTTGCCGCGACGACTCTTGGTCATCCGGCCCACAGCGTATCCCTTGAGCCCTTCGAAGCTGCCCTCTAAGAACTCGAAACCATCGTGCGATAGCCCCACGGTGGGCGCCAACTGCCGTGGTTTTGTCACGGCAGATGTCCTAGTGCGAGGACTTAGTCGTGGAGCCATCGCGACGGGTTAGCTTAAAGGGGTTAAAGCGGGACAAAGGACGCAAGGAGTTTATACTGGTTCGGCCCCTTGCGGTGAAGGTAAAGGCCTAATCCAGTTGATGTGGAATTGCTAGGGTTTCGATGACCAGGGAGCGAATTCGCTTGACCTGGCTCTCGAGTTGTTGTTTGTTGTCCCCCAACCGCTGCCGGGTCATCCCTTTATATACACAAGTTGACGCCAGGCGGTTCACAGAATCCCAGCCGGCTCATAAACGTTTCCGGCTCGGTTTCTACCCTTTCTTATCTTACAACACAAGTCAACTACCATATGGCAGTTTACCTCTACGGGCCCTAATCCGCCTTTGGGCTTCTGGGCCTTCTTGTTAATCTCCTCCGTAAAGCGCCATATTCCTTGTCTTCACGGGCTTCAATGTGGATAACTCATTACAGGTATAACCCAGCCCCTCCTGGGCAGTTTATACTCAGTAGTTATATCCCCAACAATATCCGAACGCCAAGCTTGCCTTCCATTCCCAGGAGAGTCCCATCCGGACACGGGGGAAAGTCTTTCGTCTTGTGCCTTCACGGCCCATCAGTCCGGCCCACGTCACATAGCCCGGACGCCCGAGGACCCCGTAATCCAGGACTCCCTCAAATAGCACTCACACTAGCACCTATGTCACATAAACCATGATAGTAGCGATCTCCTATTTTAACTGAGATGACAGGCATGCCCACAACAAGTCTATGTTTTTCCTTTTTATCAGATTTGGTAATTTTAGCAGCTTCTTCACAGAAGTAAATAACATTCCCATCTATTTCTTCTTCTAAAAGATCTTTAACCATAGCAATGCTAGGTTCTACTTTGATTTTTTCATCAGGTTTAGGTGTTCTAATATAGCTTTTGTTAACCACAGTTGAAACTTTAGCATGTTCCTTTATCCTAACAGGGAAAGGTGGTTTCCCTATATAAGCAGAAGGAACAACTGGATCAACATTATAAAGTATAGTTTCTTCTTTAACTGGTACTGGTTCTTTAGTTTCTTCTTTAATAGGTGGGTGATATTTAAACCACTTCTCTTTAGGGAGTTCAACATGAGTAGCAAATGATTCACAAAAGGAGGCTACTATCTCTGAGTCAAGTCCATATTTAGTGCTAAACTTTTGAAAAGCATCGATATCCATAAAAGATTTAACACAATCATACTTAAGTTTAATACCTGACTCTCTACCTTCGTCGAGTTCCCAATCTTCAGAGTTGCTTTTAATTGTTTCCAGAAGATCCCCCCCGGAATTCAATAGTCTTCTTCATAAAAGAACCAGCACAAGAAATATCAAGCATGGATCGATCATTATGAGAAAGCCGATCATAAAAATTCTGGATAATAGTTTTTCTTGAGAGCTCATGATTAGGGCATGAATATAACATTGAATTAAGCCTCCCCCAAGCTAGAGCGATACTTCCTCCTTCACGAGGCCAAAAATTATATATATAATTCCGATCACGATGAACTAGATGCATAGGATAAATTTTTTGGTGGAACTCTAATACAAACGATTCCAATTCCATGATCGAATATCATCACATAGCCTATACCATGCCAATGCTTTTCCCTTAAAAGATAAAGGGAAAACCTTTTTGATCACCTCATCCCTGGGTAAACCTGCAAGCTTAAACAATCCACAAATTTCTTCCACATATATCAAGTGCATATCAGGATGTTCGGTTCCATCTCCTGCTTAAGGATTAGCTAGCAGTTGTTCTATCATACCCAAAGGAATTTCATATTCAATATTTTCAGTAGGTGTAGTAGGTTGAGGGGTAGCTAATTGTGGTTCCGGACGAGGTGAAGATACCCCGAACAAACCCCTCAAAGGATTGTTTTCCGTAGTAACAAGTGACAATAAATTTCAGCACACTATATAAATGTTTCCTTACCAAATTACACTTACCAAAGGTGCTTCACTCCCCGGCAATGGCGCCAGAAAATAGCCTTGATGACCCACAAGTATCGGGGATCAATTGTAGTTCTTTTCGAAGTAAGAATGTCGAACCCAACGAGGGGCAGAAGGAAATGACAAGTGGTTTTCAACAAGGTAATGTCTACAAGTGCTGAAATTGTAAGTAGCAGAGTAGTTTGATAGCAAGGTAATTTGTAACGGGCAAGTAACAATAGTAGTAACAAAAGTGCAGCAAGGTAGCCCAATCCTTTTGAGGCAAAGGACAAGCCAAAACGGTCTCTTATGATAAGCAAAACATTCTTGAGGGTACACCGGAATTTCATCTAGTCACTTTCATCATGTTGGTTTAATTTGTGTTCACTACTTTGATAATTTGATATGTGGGTGGTTTGGTGCTTAGGTGCTATTCTTACTTGAACAAAACTCCTACTTATGATTAACCCTCCCGCAAACATCCACAACTATGAGAAAAGTATTAAGAATAAATTCTAACCATAGCATTAAAGTTTAGGATTCCATCGGTCCCTTACGGAATAGCGCATAAACCGGGGTTTAAGCTTCTGTCACTCTCGCAACCCATCATCTAATTGCTACTCCACAATGCATTCCCTTAGGCCCAAATATGGTGAAGTGTCATGTAGTCGACGTTCACATGACACCACTAAGGGAATCACAACATACATACTATCAAAATATCGAACACATATCAACTTCACATGATTACTTGCAACATTATTTCTCCCGTGACCTCAAGAACAAAAGCAACTACTCACAAATGATAAACATGCTCATGATCGGAGGAGTATTGAATAGCATATTGGATCTGAAAATATAATCTTCCACCAAATAAACCATATAGCAATCAACTACAAGATGTAATCAACACCACTAGTCACCCACAAGCACCAATCTATAGTTCCGGTAACAAGACTGAACACAAGAGATGAACTAGGGTTTGAGATGAGATGGTGCTGTTGAAGATGTTGATGGAGATTGCCCTCCCCAACATGGGAGGGTTGTTGGTGATGATGAGGACGATGATTTCCCCCTCCGGGAGGGAAGTTCCCCCGGCGGAATCGCTCCACCGGAGGGCAAAATTGCTCCTGCCCAACTTCCGCCTTGAGGCGGTGGCGCTCCGCCCCGAAAGTCCTCTCCTTATTTTTTTCGAGGTCAAAATGACCTATATACCAGAAGATGGGCACCGGAGGTGGGCCTGGGTGACCACAACCCACCAGGGCGCGCCTGGGCTCCCCTCTGGTAGTTATTTTCTCCAACAATTCTTAAATATTCCATAAAAAATCTCTGTGAAGTTTCAGCTTCTTTGGAGTTGTGCAGAATAGGTAGCCTCATGTAGCTTTTCTAGGTCCAGATTTCCAGCTGCCGAAATTCTCCCTTTTTGTGTATACCTTGCATATTATGGGAGAAAAGGCATTAGAATTACTCCAATAAGATTTATTATATATAAAAACATCATAAATAACAGTAAGAAATTATGATGCAAAATGGACGTATCACCGCGCCGCCGCCATTCAACCAAAAGCGATGGCTCGAGGTGATTGGGATGGCTCAAACATCCACGTCGACCACCTCGAGTTCTCCGCTAGACGCGGCGGCTTTCCCACGCCGAATGTGGAGGTGCACGTTCCCCCCAAGAAGGAGATCTCGACGGCGCCACGGGAGGGCAAGCGCGTCCTCTTCAGGGCAGACTTCTTCTGTGGCTTCGGCTTGCCCGCGAGCGGCTTCCTTTGCTCTTTCCGCGAGTTCTACCAATTCCAACCCCACCATCTCACGCCGAATACGGTGGTGCTTCTCGCTGTCAGTGTGAAAACCGGCGAATCTCGGGTAGGGTGTCCCGAACTATGCTTCTAAGGTCGATGGTAACAGGAGACAGGGGACACGATGTTTACCCGGGTTCGGGCCCTCTCTATGGAGGTAATACGCTACTTCCTGCTTGATTGGTCTTGATGAATATGAGTATTACAAGAGTTGATCTACCACCAGATCATAATGGCTAAAACCCTAGAAGTCTAGCCTGTATGATTATCATCCTCTCTAGGGACTAAACCCTCCGGTTTATATATTTAACGGAGAGGACTAGGGTTATACAAGGTCGGTTACAGAGAAAGGAATCTTCATATCTGAACACCAAGCTTGCCTTCCACGCCAAGGAGAGTCCCATCTGGACATGGGTGAGAGTCTCCGGTCTTGTATCTTCACAGGCCATCAGTCCGGCCCATGTCCAACAGGCCGGTCGCCCAAGGACCCCTTAGTCCAGGACTCCCTCAGTAGCCCTTGAACCAGGCTTCAATGACGAGGTGTCCAACGCGCAGATTATCTTCAGCAATGCAAGGCCAGTTCCTCCTCCGAATACTCCAAAACAGCCTTCGAACACAAAGAACGTGTCCGGCTCTGCAAAACAAGTAGCACACACCACATCAGAGAGTATAATATTTCATGAGTCCAATCCACTGACAACTTTCGTAGCGTGACGCCATATCACCACCCGGTCATTATTTTGAACCGTTTTTCGACCTGCCACTCCATGTTTTGAGATGCGGTTTCATCGGCACGTCTTGTCAAAGCAGGGATTGTGTCCCGCTATTATGGGATTCTCATCAATACGTTCGTGGGTAATCCAACCGTGCCGTCTGCATGACCCTTGGGAAACAGGCGAGTTTTAAGGCGAGTGGGGAGGCGCTTGATATTTGCTGCCTTTATAAGGAGATAAGGATCCACCCCCTTTCACCCATGCCTTCTCTCTCTCCGCCCCCCATTCTCAAGCTCCAGCGCCCAAGTCTTCATCTCTCCCACCTCAAGAAAGCACTCCGATCATGTCCGAATCCGGAGCACAGGGCAAGTGGATGGTCTCCTCTGTCAAGGAGAAGGACATCACCCAGCTCCGGCAGGCCGGATATTTGGCCAAGGAGGTCGCCCACCGGCTTGCGACCGAGGGACAGATCGTCCCTACCCTGGAGCCCCATGAGAGGGTAGTGTTCATTCCCCCACTTCGTCCGCGGGCTGGGATTTCCACTCCACCCATTCATCCGCGGACTTATGTTCTACTATGGGGTGGATTTCCACGATCTAGCCCCCAACTCCTTCCTCAACATCTCGGCATTTATTGTCGTGTGCGAGGCCTTCCTCCGCATATCACCCCACTTTGGATTGTGGCTGAAGATCTTCAATGTGAAGCTGAAGGTGGTGGACGACCAACACGCAGAATCTGGAGGCACCATGGTGAGCAAGATGCCCAACGTCGTATGGCCCAAAGGCACTTTCGTGGAGACTGTCAAAGGGTGGCAAAAATAGTGGTTCTATGTAATAGAGCCCCACGACACCACCTGGGCCGAGGCTCCCGAGTTCAGGTCCGGGGCCCCGATGCGGCTCACCTCCTGGCTAGAGAAGGGCCTAGACTGGGCCTCGTCGGACGAGCTGACAGCGCTGCAGACCTGATCCTTCCATGCCAAAGCCGGACCTGCAATTTGTGGGAGTTTGATCCGGCCAAGCACCAGACCCTGCAACACTTCTTCGGTGTTACGCACGAAGGTATTTGGAAGGTGCTCTCCAAGGCAGATAAGACATGGCCGAAGGAGACCGAAGACCGTGGCTACAACCTGACCCACCCCGCTAGCCCGGTAAGTTTTTCCATGTTTTCAAGGTTTATCCTCTACTTACATACTCAAGGAGCATGTCTAAGCTTCCCCGTCTTTAGTTTTTCAGGGCTGGACGAAGAAGGCGGAGCTGATCAAGAGTCTGGCTCCTCTGCCCGAAGACCTATCAATTCCACTTCTGACGAAGATGCTGGTTCCGGTGCCCTACCAGGCGCCGGAGAAGAAGGCAAAGAAGAAGGCCAAGGGGACTAGGGGCGGTCTCCGCCACAAGAGCACTTCGGACGTGACGTCTGAAGAGGCCAGGACCCATTCCCCACCCGCCACCGACAACGAGGAGGAGGAGGAGAAGGAAGAAAGCAACTCCCCCCTGAGGGGGGAAGAAAGAAAAGGGCGGCCTCCACGCATCTGGAGGCCGAAGCGTCCAAGAGGGGGAGAGCCTCCCTTGCGGACGACACCGCGCCGGATACCGACAGCAGCTCGGAGTGGCGCCCCAGGGATAAGCATGGGGCCGGATCGTAAGTATTCGAAGGCTCTAACACACTTATATGTCTGACTCCTTTATTTCGCTATTCTAATGCGTTGAATCACGTGCTGCAGTCAGGCCTACGGCAGCTCCCAGCGATCCTCATTGGGGGGTTCACTGGATCCGAAGGCCATGGATAGTGATTCACTGCCGACGGCCACCTCTCCCAAGGCCACGGATGACGCCGAAGCGGTGTCCCGAAGGACTTTCACAGGCCAGGGAGAGGCGCGGGAGGCCATCAAATCGGCACCAGAGGGTGAAACCTCGGCTGTCAGAAACCTGGGGGAGCGGATCCCCCTGGAGACTGGCGATGGGGGCCATATCCAACTCGGCCCCCAGCCGAATACTGTTCCGGAGACCCATAAGGCTCCAGAATCAGGCAAGCAGCCTCCTTCGAAGGAAGGAGGTTCACCTATGCCCCCGGTGACCTTTGTCCATCCAGATGCACCGGGTACTTTAATGGAAGCGCTACAAGGCGCTTCTATCGTGGAAGAACACCGCACCCTTATGGGTACGGTGATTGAGAGGGTTCAGTCCGTTAAGAGCGGACTGACCGAAGCATGCACCAGCCTTCTAACAGGCTTTGAGGTAAGCGACGTAATTGTGTAAAAAGATAGTCACGGTATAGACAGTAGCCCCTCAGACTCTGTCCGGTGTTCAGAAAGAAGAGCAGAACATAGGATCAAATAGTTTTTCGCAGGAGACTAACCATATATGTCTATGTGAATTAGCAGGTGTCGCTGCTTGCCGCAACTTCTCATGCTACCGAAGTCTCAGAACTGAAGCAGAGGCTGGAGCGGGCCGAGGAGGAGCTCGGCCATGCAAGGAAAGAGCTGGAGGATAAGCAAGGTATGTAATGACCTGTTGTATATCAGAAAGGTTGATGATTTATGTTGACTATAGTGCCATGGTATTTGTAGGAGCGACGACCGAGGTGGAAACCCTCAAGAAGGCACTAGCCGAGGCCCAAGAGAAAGCGGGAAAGGAGCAAGCTGCCCGTGAAAAACACGAGGCCAGGGTTGATGAGGTCCAGCTGGAGCTCTAGGACGCCGTCAAGAAATGTGTGTCCTTGGAGCGCAATATTGCGGACCAAGAGACTGAACTCGCCAAGGCTCGCCAAAGCGCACAAGATGCTTGGGTTGAAGCCTAGGGCGCTCTCCAGGAGATTCAAGAGGTCAACAGGATCGCGGCGGGTAAGGCCTTCATTATGCAGAGCAAACATGTGAAGGAGAGGTATCTCTTACTAACCCGGATTTGGAGTTCTCCAGGAGTGTTTGCAGATTTGCCGCGCAGTGTTGCCGACGCTGCACAGTTCTTCCGAGCCGAAGAGGGGAGCTCGACGGAGAAGCTGTTCTCGTCGCAATACCTTGTGCCAGAACATCCGGTGCCCCTTAGCGACCAGCGAAAACAGCTGGTCGAACTACATATGCTGGCCGAACTAGCCATGAAGGATTTGATAATCCGGTTGTGGCCTGCCGAAGCCATACCAGCAGCTACTTCGGGCTCGTGAAGAGGCTGGTCAATGCCTGCCCCCGGCTTGACGTCATCAAGCGGTCGGTCTGCATCGAGGGCGCACGGATGGCCTTCGCCCGTGTCAAGGTGCAGTGGGCGAAGATAAACGCCGTCAAGCTCGCGACCGAGGGACCGCCCGCTGGCAAGGAGCACCGAACGTCCGAGCGGTATTTTGATGATGTCCTGGAGGGATCCCGCACTGTAGCGGAGCAATGTGCTAAGGACATTATTTTTGAATGAAATACATTCATGTTATCCTGTCCTATATGGTGGAACAAAGCTGATATGTAATATAATGCTTGTTATTATTATTTAAAATTATCCCTCCTGTGCGGCCGTTAATGTTAAATCTGAGAGTTGGCCAGTCGTCGGCTTCAGCCCCCACGTAGGTAGTACATGGGTGTTCGGGATGGAATCTAAACACTCTTGATCCAAAATTTGGGTCCTTGAAGGAGGTGTTTAGCGCAACGAACCAGGCAATCGGACTATTCGGCTTTATGAGCCTCACTTAGCCATAGGAGTTTGACAAATAAAAATATAGGCGCAGCCCCTGGTTGGTATTTAATCCGGACTAGGGTGCTGTAGAGACTTGATCGGGTGAAAGCCGATCCGTCGCACAAGGCGGAAAAAATCGTAAAAGATTTTGAACCTCCGAATAGCTGACCAGCTCTCGCCACATCATGACAGTCAGTTTTCGGCTTTCTCTACTGAGGTGCTCATCTGGATAAACCAGGACACAATAGCAGTAGTTCTCCATTTACTACCCTAGCCGATAGGGCGGAATGTAAGGTAGTAAGCACAGGAGCTGGGCAACCCAACTATTGACCAAAGACATGATTCGGATCCAATGCATATAATGCTAAAATTTGGGGCGCTGAACTGTACTGTAAAAGTGTCCAGACTTTGTTGCTACAGTATGGAGCGTAGTGAAGCCCCTGACCACTTAAAGCGTACCAAAGTGTACGTGTGCAATCGATAAGAATAGCGAAATAAAATGAAAATGTAAGCTAGTGCCACATAAGTTGGGCCGCAAATAGTTCTCGTTATAATTTGATTGATATGTCAAAACGTATTTGTACAAATAGTGCGATAAGCAGCCTAGCTATTTGACATGCCAAGACCAAGGGGGAGCTGCGTGCGGGTCCTGAAAACAGGTAGGACGATCGTCGAAGAGAACGTCTAAAGATTCCCCCGCATGTCTGTGCCGCCTGCCACCTTGGTGTATCCATCCTTCGAAAGGACCGATGATCAGGGCTCCGCTAGGGGCCTGCAGAAAAGATACCTGAAAAGGATAAAAAGAAAAGTGAAAGTATGTGTGTCCGGGGAAGGTCGAAGCCGTATTGTGGACCACAGTCTGGTTATGCCTCCGTCTGTGCCCATGGTAGTTTGAGTGCGTAGTTATGTATGCGCGGTACGTATGCCGCCATTTGGTCAGGACTAAGATGGAGGCCGAATTGCTAGTCTGACTCCTGACGAGCCGGACTGTCAAGCTGCGGAGTAGTCTGGACTCGTTTGACAGTGTCTGGGAGCTTGGCCGCTGAATTAAAATTATGCCTTAAAAGGCCGCTCTGTACTTCCGCTGCCAGGCCGCGGTGTATTCTTCAGTACGGAGGGAGCGCTTCGTGTTTCCATTGACTGTTATGACTCCGTGTGGTCCAGGCATCTTGACCTTGAGATAAGCATAGTGTGGCAACGCATTAAATCGAGCGGATGCGATTCGTCCGAGCAGTGCGTGATAGCCATTGCGGAAGGGGACGATATCGAAGATCAACTCTTCGCTTCTGAAGTTGTCCGGGGACCCGAAGACAACTTCCAGTGTGATTGAGCCCGTACAACGGGCCTCTACACCTGGTATGACCCCTTTAAAGGTAGTTTTGGTGGGCTTGATCCTTGATGGATCGATGCCCATTTTGTGCACTGTATCCTGATAGAGCAGGTTTAGGCTGCTGCCCCCGTCCATGAGGACTCGCGTGAGGTGGTATCCATCGATTATTGGGTCAAGGACCAGTGCGGCTGAACCGTCGTGCTGGATGCTAGTCGGATGGTCCCTGCGATCGAAAGTGATCGGGCAGGACGACCATGGGTTGAATTTTGGGGCGATTGGCTCTATTGGATAGACGTCCCTGAGCGTGCGCTTGCGCTCCCTCTTGGGGATATGGGTGGCATATATCATGTTCACTGTTTTGACCTGAGGGGGAAACTTCTTCTGTCCCCCTGTGTTCGGTGGACGGGGCTCCTGGTCATCGTCCTCGCTTTGCGACCCCTTCTCCTTGTTCTCGACATTTATCTTGCCGGCCTGTTTAAAAACCCAACAACTTCTGTTGGTGTGATTGGATAGTTTATCGGGGGTGCCGTGTATCTGGCATTGACGATCGAGTATGCGGTCCAAGCTGGATGAGCCCGGGTTGTTCCTTTTGAATGGCTTCTTTCGCTGGCCAGACTTGGAGCCACTGAATTCGGCGTTGACCGTCGTGTCATCGTATTATTATCGTTGCTTCGACACTTGTGTGTGTTGCGTCGGGGCTTGCCATTGCTATTTCTGGCTTCAGAGGTGCCAGTTTCTCTTGCATTGGTATTGGTATGGGCTAGCCAGCTATCCTCGCCCGTGCAAAAACGGGTCATGAGTGCCGTGAGGGCTGCAATGGACTTCGGGTTCTCCTGGCCGAGATGTCGGGCGAGCCATTCGTCGCGGATGCTATGTTTAAAGGCCGCTAGGGCTTCGGCATCCGGACAGTCGACGATCTGGTTCTTTTTAGGTAAGAACCTATTCCAGAATTTCCTAGCTGACTCTCCGTGCTGTTGGACTATGTGACTTAGGTCATCAGCATCCGGAGGCCGGACATATGTACCTTGGAAGTTATCGCGGAGGGCGTCTTCCAGGTCCTCCCAGCTGCCAATGGAGTTTTCGGGCAGACTGTTCAACCAGTGCCGAGCTGGTCCCTTGAGTTTTAGTGGGAGGTATTTGATGGCGTGAAGATCATCACCGCGGGCCATATGAATATGGTGAAGGAAATCTTCGATCCATACCGCGGGGTCTGTTGTCCCATCATATGATTCGATGTTCATGGGTTGAAACCCTTCTAGGAATTCATGCTCCATTACGTCATCAGTGAAGCAAAGGGGGTGTGCAGCGCCTCTATATCGGGCCACATCGCGACGTAGCTCGGATGGAGTCCGTCTGCGGTTTTCGGCCTAGGCGTGATTATGCTTGTCGTGTCCGGCTAGGTAGCCGTCGTCGCGTGTCGGGGCACGCCCCCTCGATCCGTAGATCGATCTGGTCTGTCCTGATCTACTGTCCAGGCCCTGCCACAGGTCATATGTATATCCCCGAGCTATTTTATCTCTGCCTTTACGGTGCGGTAGTACGGGCTGGTGTTCGCCTTGAGTTGTCGCTTTGTCCCGGCCACGTGGTGGTCGGTCAGCCGCATTGCGCGATGATGGTACGGGCTCCAGCGCCTCGTCATCGAACCGAGGTAGCAATTTGCGCTCCGGGTAACTTTTGGTTGGGCACTCGAGGTCGTATTCCTCGGCTGCCAGGACATTAGTCCATCTATCGTTGAGCAGATCTTGATCAGCTTGAAGCTGCTGCTGCTTCTTTTTCAGGCTCCTTGAAGTGGCTATTAGCCGGCGCTTAAAGCGCTCCTGCTTGAGAGGTTCCTCAGGCACGATGAGATCCTCATTGCCGAGGCTCACCTCGTCCCCGGAGAGCGGAAGATAACTACAGTCCTCCGAGTCTTCGTTTACGGCCTGTTCATCAGGGCTGACTCGGCCATCTTCCCATTCATCCTGTTCGAAGGTTGGCTCAACGAGGTCTTCATTGTCTTCGGCATCGTCTAGAGTACTATTTTCTCCTGTGCCGGTATTGCTATTTTTCTACGGCGTGATTTAGAGTGGCTCGGCTGACGCCGGTGCTTTGGCTGTATCTCAGGAGGTTTATCCTCAACTGGGTCTTCTTTGTCATCGTCATTATTCTCTTTGGGTGTATCCACGATGTACACGTTATACGATGAGGTGGCCGTCCAGCGTCCAGTAAACGACTGGTTTCGGGCCTGCTCTTCTCCGACATCGTCGTCCATACCGTCGATGTCTTCGGAGTCGTAATCGAGCATGTCGGTTAAGTCCTCGACAGTGGCTATAAAGTGGGTGGTGGGTGCGATGGAAAATTCCCTGCTCTCAGCCCCTAGTCCGGGCTGGGCATAGTTCGGACGTTGCTCCTCTGTAATAACAAGGGATCGCATTAAGTCTAGAGCCTCGCTTAAAGGCGAGGTTTGGCCCGAGAGAAGAGAGCCCGTGGAGTACGGCGAGAGGGAGACTCCTCGGCCGAACTCACACGATGCTGACTCCGAGGGTTCGGAGCCAGTGTCCGAAGAAGGGTCCGGCTTCATGATGGTTGCCAGCGACAATACTTCCTCCGGCTCTCCCGTACTGGGTTTAGTGGCCGCAGATAGTCCGGCAGGCTCAAGAAGCCCGTCTTCGGGCCTGGCGACGTGCTCCGGATCTAAGGCCGGAGCGGTGGTTGGGGTCGCGAATCCTTGGAAGATCCAGTCTCCTCGGATATCAGCGATGTCGTCCAGATTTCCAAAACTAATCTGGTGGCCTGGGGCGTAGGTATCGATCTACTCTAGATGGCCAAGCGAGTTGGCCTGCAGTGCGAAGCCGCCGAACACGAAGATCTGGCCGGGAAGGAAAACTTCCCCCCGGACGACGTTGTTGTAGATGATTGATGGAGCCATCGAACCTCTTGGCGACGAGGCAGCGGAACTCTCAATGAAAGCACCAATGTCGGTGTCAAAACCGGCGAATCTCGGGTAGGGGGTCCCGAACTGTGCATCTAAGGTCCACGGTAACACGAGACTGGGGACACGATGTTTACCCAGGTTCGGGTCCTCTCTATGGAGGTAATACCCTATGTCCTGCTTGATTGATCTTGATGAATATGAGTATTACAAGAGTTGATCTACCGCGAGATCGTAATGGCTAAAACCCTAGAAGTCTAGCCTGTATGATTATCATCCTCTCTAGGGACTAAACCTTCCGGTTTATATGGAAACCGGAGAGCACTAGGGTTATACAAGGTCGGTTGTAGTGAAAGGAATCTTCATATCCAAACGCCAAGCTTGCCTTCCACCCCAAGGAGAGTCCCATCCGGACATGGGTGAGAGTCTTCGGTCTTGTATCTTCACAACCCATCAGTCCGGCCCATGTCCAACAGGCCGGACGCCCAAGGACCCCTTAGTCCAGGACTCCCTCACTCACCGCCTTCGTCACCCTTTGCGAGGTGTACCTCGGCATCTTGCCCTCGCTCGAGCTATGGGGGGAGCTCTTCTACCTCAAGCTCGGCACCACTGTCAAAGGCGTGGCGGCCTAGTGCGGGGCCTGCATGGCGGTGTGGCGCACCGGCTCCGGGGTCCACCCCCTGGGCCTCGCTCTGCTGGACTCGGGCAAACTCTGGCAGAAGTCGTACTTCTACGTCTGGAACATCCACGCGACGCGGGACTATGTCAACTTGCCGGCTTATGCAGCTGCCCCGCCGGTCGAGCCTCATGCTAACTGGAAGTTCCTGCCAAGGATGCTGTCGGCCACCGTCTCCACCGCTCTCCCCCGGCTCCAGGAGATGACGGAGTTGGAAGGCCTCAAGGCCTCGGATCTATTGGCCGCCTTCGTCGAGCGCCCGGTGTTGCCTCTTCAGGCCCGGTCCCACCTGATCAGCAGCATGAGTGGGCTCCGGGACCCATGTTGGATGTCCACCAAGGCGTTGCCGACTGTGGAGGTGGTTCGGCTGGTCAATTACTTCTCCGACTGCAAGCTCGACGAGGACGGCTGGTAGTTTGGCAAGGAACCGTACAGCCGCGCCAATCCGCCGCTTCCGGTAAATCTCTAAATCTTTTCTTTGCTTGTGTCAATCTTCTCATGCCGCCTGACCGTCTGGCTATGACGCAGCGCTTCCAGGGCCAGACGGCAGCTGACACGCTGGACCCAGGCCATCAGTACCTGGCGGACCGCATGGAGAGCGACGTGGACGACCCCGAGTTGGGGGCGGCCGCCATGGAGGAGGACGATGCCGCAGGAGGCGACGGTGTGGGAGCACGTGGCTCCGCAGGAGGCGGCATTGGGGAGTGGCCGGACGTCGAGGAGGAGGACGACGAGCCACGCCGTGCCCTCGAAACCGACAGGACAGGCGCCGGCTCGTCGACGGTGCTGACTCGAGCACCCGGTGTGCCAGAACGTCGGGCCGACGCCGAGATGTTCGGCAGTCGGCCGTCCAAGAAGGCCAGGGCCACGGCCGCTGCAACCAAGCATCAAGAGGCCGCGAAGGCGGCGGCCATCAGGAAGGGCCCGAAACGGCGCCCAATGGTGTCCGCATAACTATCTTGATCACTCTTGCCTTGATCATCTCTGTCTTGCGTTTGTTTATTTTTTCACACACTCTTCTTAGCTTTTCTTGCCGTGTTGTGTAGAGCTCGGCTTTCTCTGTCGCGGATCCCGTCCACCTCAATGATTGGGGGAGCAGACGGCTCCGAGAATGTCCGCCACATTGACCCGGCCGCCGCCCTTCAGGAGGCCACGGAGAGGAACACGTGGGAGGCGCAGCTGGAGCGGGACGCCGCGGCCCAGGCAGAGGAGGAGGCGGCCGACAGGGCGGCCTAGGAGCAGGCGGACGCGGCGGTGAAGACGCGGGAGGAGGAGGCATCCCGCGGCGGTGCTCCAGAGGCCACCAGCCCGCAGCACGCGAGGCTGCCGGCGGTGGAGGGCCAGGCGCCGACTGGAGGGGCTGGAGCCGACCAGGCGGCCCTGGAGAGGAGAGAGGTGACCCTGTCATCCCGGAGATGGAGGTGCCTCCGCGTGCGCCGACTGCTGGCGTGCAGGGCAGCCGGCCCAAAATGCCCGGTGGTGCCGCCGTCTGGCGGCCAGCTGGTGGTGGGCCGGGTTACGACGACCCGTGTTCCTGCGCGCCAGTGCCAGGTGAAGGCGGTCTCAGCACCAATGCCGATGGAGGTCGGGGCCGCGAGCTCGTCGGCGCCTGACACCAAGGCCACCAGTGCCGCTCACTGGGCGTCAGGAGCCGGCTCGGGTGTCCTCAACACAACGGGTGAGGGGCATCTTGGAGCAGTTCAACGCCCACGGCGCCACCCTCCAGAAGTCCAGGAGCGAGCTGCTGGAGATTCAGACGGCCGTCCAGGTAAGCTTTGATCTTATTTTACATTCTTGTAATCTTCCGTGGGGGTGTGCCAACGCACCCACTGGGTGTAGCCCCCGTGTTCCGGGCCGGCTGCTGAGCAGGCGGGCCGGAACTTCAAGGTGTGCTTCCGAGTGCTGAAGTGTCATTCTGTTGCAGAATTACCACAATCTTTGTGCGGCCGCCTACAACTCCCAGAACCAGGCACTGGCCAAGCGGACCACCGACCTGAACCAGAGCCGAGGTACGAATATTTTTCTTTCCACAGGGGCGCGTCAGCGCACCCGCTGGGTGTAGCCCCCGAGATTCAGGCCGACTGCTGAGCAGCCGGGACGGATCTTCCGACAACTTCTTGTTTTTGTGTCGATGCTTTTCTTTCTTGTCTTGGCTGAGGCCGCTGCTCAGCTACAGGCGCGCTTGGGCGAGCTCGAGACTGAGCTCCATGCCAAGGAGAAGGAGCGCAGCCAGGCCAGCAAAGAGTGCGACCGACTGGCGAAGGAGTTGGCGGACCAGGCGGAGAAGCACCAGGCGGAGGTCCTGCAGCTGAAGGACGGCGAAGCTCTCCTCAAGGCCGAGTTCGAGACTCGGCGCTTAAACTGGGCTGAGAGGGAGAAGTTTCTGTTGGACGGCTATGGAGAGATCGAGGACATGATCGATGGTAAGTCGTTTTCTTCTTTTGGACAGTTGTCGACTACTGTTGGAGCCGGCTTCTGGCTTCTAAACTCTTTGTTCTTCTTCTCGGGCAGAATTTCTTCCTGGTCAGTCCATCACCGTCAGCTTGGCCACTGAGGCGCGGCGCGAGGAGCGGAGGAGGCGGGCATGGACATTCCGCCAAACGCGCCTTAGAACCTTGGTGTGCAGCTCCTTGCCAGCAAGACGCGCCTGGAGCCAGCTCACCGCCTACTCTGCCGCCTGCAGTGCGCCGGGTCACAGGTGCTGGCCGCGCTCTGGCCGGATGCCTAGGTCCCCCGCACCCCCAGTCGGACTGCCGAATGGCTGGAGGTAGCAGTCGGGCAGTTTGAGGCCTCAAAGGGCATCGCGGCTCGAGCAGGCGCCAGTACTGCGCTGGAGTTCGCCAAGGCCTGGTATCCGGAGCTGGGGTTCGCGTAGCTAGCCACCATCCGGCGGGAGGCCGGACCAGAGCTGGAGGCGGTGCGCGGCGAGCTCGTCCATCACGTGGCGGCAATCGCCGAGTACACCGACACCGCCATCTTCATCCCGGAGCTGGACGAAGAAGGTGCTGAGGTGTTGCCCAGCTGGTTCGGGCTGAACCCGGAGGAGGGGGAGGACTTGGCGGAGGAGATTGCCTCCAACGACGAGGGCGAGGAAGATGAGGACGAGGAAGGCGAGGACATCGCACCGGACGATGGAGCGAGCAGCCGACGTCAAGCCTGATTAGGCCTCGACCAGCGAGCCGCGTAAGGCCGTATCGACTGCTGCCGATGCTGAACAAGCCGAGACCCACCAGTCGGACGCTCCACCAGCCGGTGCCTTTGTCTCCGCCGACCTGTCTACTCCGCCTACAGCACCCCTGGCTTAGGTGGCCATTTATCTTACATGTTTTTCCTGTCTCGTACTTAGAATGAACAAGTTAAATTTGCGCAGTTCCACCCGCTTGGGGTATAATTTAGACTTTGTTGAATGTTGGCCATGGGCCTTTTGCTCATGTAAATAAGTTGTTCTTGCACAAGTTTCTTCTCTTGCCGGGTTCTGGCTTGGTGTTGCCTTTTGCTCTTTTTGGCTTTTTCCTCTGCCGCCTTCCCTTGGCTGCTGCCCTTCCAGCCGGACAGCCACGCTGCAGTCTGTGGCTGGGTCAGGGACTTGGCCGTTTAAGATAGACACGTACTTTGGCCGTCTAGAACGTAGCTAGTCAAGCGAGAAGCCGGCTGGCTGGCTGCTCAACAGCCATATGGGTGAGGCGAGGAGCCGGCTTGGCCTATGCTGGCATTCTTCCTTAGTCATGTTTCATGTGGACATCATTTCCTGCCTTTAGCTCTTGCCAACCAGATAGTCGCTCTGCGAGCTGAGGCTTAAGGCAAGAGAGGGCTTAGATATCGTCACACTACTTGGCCGACTACAGGTGGTACCAGCTTAGATCAAGGCGGGAAGCCCCTGGGCTGGCTAACCGGACCTGGTGCCGGGCGAAGGAATGAAATAATACATTCATAGGCGAAATCTTACCATATAGATAAAAAGTAGCCCCGAGTGCTCCTTGGGGGGCCTGTTGTCTTTGCATAAACAAAAGGTAGCGTGGTACATACAGTGCATCAACTGTAAAATCGGCGGAGAAGATTCGCGTTCCATGGGCGCTCCGTTTCCTTGCCAGGATCATCTCTCTTGCGTGCCCTGGGCTTCTGTGCATCGATGAGGTAGTAGGAGTCGTTGCCCAGGGCCTTGTTGATGATGAAAGGCCCCTCCCAAGGGGCCGAGACCTTGTGATGGCCGGTTGTTCGCTGGATCAGCCAAAGCACAAGGTCCCCCTCGCGGAAGGATTGTGGCCTGACCTTCCGGCTATGGTAGCGGCATGGGCTCTGTTGGTAGATGGCGGACCAGCTGAGTGCCAGCAGCCGGGGCTCTTCCAGCAGATCAACACCGTCTTCTCGCGCCTCCTTCGCCTTCGCCTCCGTGTACATGGTGACGCGAGGCGAGTCAAACTCGACGTCAGTTGGGAAGACGGCCTCGGCCCCGTACACGAGGAAGAAGGGAGTGAAGCTGGTTGCTTTGTTTGGCGTAGTCCGGAGACTCCAGAGGACGGCCGGTAGCTCCTCGATCCAGCAGGCGGCCGAGTGCTCCAGCGGCTCGACCAGTCGGGGCTTGATGCCAGACAAGATGAGGCCGTTTGCTCGCTCCACTTGGCCGTTTGACTGCGGATGGGCAACGGACGCTAAGTCCAGTCGGATGCCCTACGTCGCGCAGAAACGGGCCAAGGCGCCTTTGGCGAAGTTCGTGCCATTGGCGGTGATGATGTCGTGCGATACGCCATATCGGACGGTGATGTCTGCGATGAAGGACACATCAGTCGGACCATTTGACTTCTTGATTGGCTTCGCTTCAATCCACTTCGTGAACTTGTCCACGGCGACCAGCAGATGGGTCATGCCGTCGCGTGCTGTCTTGAACGGGACCACCATGTCCAGCCCCCAGACGGCAAACAACCAAGTGAGGGGGGTGGTCTTGAGTGCAGAGGCCGGCAGGTGCTGCTTAGAGCTGAAGCGTTGGCAGCCCTTGCACTTCTTGACCAACTCCTTGGCGTCGTCCAAAGCAGTCGGCCAGAACAAGCCATGGCGGAAAGCTTTGGCGACAAGGGATCTGGAGGCAGTGTGGTGGCCGCATTCGCCTTGGTAAATATTTCTGAGGATTGCCATGCCCTTCTCCGGCTCTACGCAGCGATGGAAAACACCAGTCACGCTGCGCCTGACAAGTTCTCTGTTCAGTTTTGTGTATGCTGTTGCCCCGCGTTGCACCTGCCGAGCCAGAATCTCGTCGGATGGTAGCTCTCTGCTCACCAGGAAGTTGAGGATGGGCTGCGCTCATGATGGTGCTTCTACCACTGTCATCACGGCGACTGGTACCAGGGAGGTTGGGTTGGGAGGCGGCGGGTTGGAGCCGGCTGCGAGTTGTTGTGTTGTTGAAGTCCCCGGGCCGACTATCACAGCCCCCGGGCCGGGGTCGAGTGCTGCAGTCCTCGGGCCGCCTGCCGAAGTCCACGGGCCGACTGCTGCAATCCCCGAGCCGTATCCGACTGCTCCGGGGTCAGCCGACCCGAAGATGGACTCTGATTCCGGCGAAGACTTGAGAGATGGCTTGCGCAGGCACTGGAGGGAGACACCGGCTGGTATTGCCTACCGGGTGGAGCCAATCCATGCCAGGGCATCAGCTTGCTTGTTGTCGGCCCGTGGCACGTGAAGGAACTCGCACCCGTCGAAGTACCCACTGATCTGTTGGACGAGGAAGCGGTAGCTCTCCATGTTTGCATCTTTGGCATCCCAGTCGCCGGACGACTCTTGGACTACCAAGTCCGAGTCACCGTAGCACAGCACTCGGCGGATGCCGATCTCCTTGGCAAGTCGAAGCCCGTGGACGAGCGCCTCGTACTCGGCCACGTTGTTGGAGGCGGCAAAGTGAGTTTGCAGTGTGTACTTGAGCTTGTCGCCTTTGGGAGAGGTGAGGACGATGCCGGCTCCCAAACCGGTGCACATCCTCGAGCTGTCGAAGTGCATCCGCCAATGGGTGGAATCCGGCGCTGGCAGCAGGTACGGGGTCTCGGCCCAGTCGAGTAGGAAGTTAGCCAGCGCTCGGGACTTGATGGTGGTGCGGGGCTGGTAGAGGATGGTGTGGGGAGCTAGCTCGATGGCCCGCTTCACCACCTGGCCTGATGCATCTCTGTTGCCTATGATCTCGGTGAGTGGGGCAGTGCAGACGACCGTGACTGAGTGCTCCTGGAAGTACTGCTTGAGCTTCTTGGCGGCAAAGTACATGTCGTAGCACATCTTTCTAGTAGTGGGGGTCGTTCTTCTTGGAGGCCGGCAACACCTCACTCAGGTAGTAGATAGGCCTCTGGACTGGCTATGCCTTGCCGTCTTCTGGGTGCTCGACCACGATCATGGTGCTAGCCACCCGGCTGGTAGTGGCAATGTAGAGGAACATGGGTTCCTTAGCAGCCGAAGCGGCCAGGACAGGCGGCTTGGTCAGCATCTTTTTGAGCAGGAGAAAGCCTCGTCTGCCTTGTCATTCTACTCGACTCAAGTGGTCTTCTTCATTAGCTGGTACAGGGGGAGGGCCTTCTCGCCCAGCCGACTGATGAACCGGCTGAGGGATGCCAAGCACCCAGTGAACTTCTGGACGTCCCGCAGCCGGGTGGGTCTCTGCATCCGCTCAATGACCTTGATCTTCACGGGGTTGCACTCGATGCCGCGTTCGGAGACAAGGAAACCAAGGAGCTGGCCGGCTGGTACTCCGAAGAAACATTTCACCGGGTTGAGCTAGATTTGAAAACGGCGCAGATTGTCAAACATCTCTTTGAGATCCTCCAGGAGGGTGTCGCGCTTCTCCGTCTTGACCACAATATCGTCTACATAGACGTGGCCATTTCTGCTAAGTTGCTTGAGGAGGCACTTCTGCATGCAACACTGAAACATGGCGCTGGAATTTCTCAAGCCGAACGTCATGGTCAGGTAGCAGAAGGCTTCGAATGGTGTGATGAAGGCGATCTTCAGCCGATCAGCCGGGTACAGCTTGATCTGGTGGTAACCAGAGTAGGCATCCAAGAAAGACAGCAGCTCGCATCCGACTGTGGAGTCAATCACTTGGTCTATCTAGGCAAGGCAAAAGGGTCCTTGGGGCAGGCTTTCTTGAGGCTAGTGTAGTCAATACACATACGCCACTTGTTGTTCTTCTTCAACACGAGGACTGGGTTGGCAAGCCAGTCCGGGTAGAACACTTCCATGATGAAGTCGGCTGCCAGAAGCCGGGCGATCTCTTCACCAACAATTCTTCTCTTCTCTTCTGACAGGCGGCGGAGGGGTTGCTTGACCGGCTTTGCATCCGGCCTCACATGTAGCTTGTGCTCGGCGAAATCCGTCGGGACACCCGGCATGTGCTACCTGTTGAGCATGCGTTGGTTTTCCCTTGAAGAGGAAAGGGTGATGCGGCAAAGTAGCGTAAGTATTTCCCTCGGTTTCTGAGAACCAAGGTATCAATCCAGTAGGGGACTACACGCAAATCCCTCGTACGTGCACAAATAATCAAGAACCTTGCAACCAACACGATAAAGGAGTTGTCAGTCCCTTCACGGCCACTTGCAAAAGTGAGATCTGATAAAGATAATAAGATAAATATTTTTGGTATTTCTGTTGTATAGATTGAAAAGTAAAGATTGCAAAATAAACGGCGATAGAAATAGCTAGTTGGCGGGAGATTAATATGATGGAAGATAGACCCGGGGGGCATAGGTTTCACTAGTGGCTTCTCTCAAGATAGTGTAATCTACGGTGGGTGAATAAATTACTATCGAGCAATTGATAGAAAGTACATAGTTATGAGAATATCTAGGCATGATCATGTATATGGGCATCACGTCCGTGACAAGTAGACCGAAACGATTCTGCATCTACTACTATTACTCCACACATCGACCGCTATCCAGCATACATCTAGAGTATTAAGTTCATAAGAACAGAGTAACGCATTAGGCTAGATGACATGATGTAGATGGATAAACTCAATCAATATGATATAAACCCCATCTTTTTATCCTCGATGGCAACAATACAATACGTGCCTTGCTGCCTCTGCTATCACTCGGAAAGGACACCGCAAGATTGAGCCCAAAGCTAAGCACTTCTCTCATTGCAAGAAAGATCAATCTAGTAGGCCAAACCAAACTGATAATTCGTAGAGACTTGCAAAGATATTAAATCATGCATATAAGAATTCAGAGAAGAATCAAATATCGTTCATAGATAATCTTGATCATAAACCCACAATTCATCGGATCTCGACAAACACACAGCAAAAAGAATTACATCGAATAGATCTCCAAGAGAATCGAGGAGAACTCTGTATTGAGATCCAAAGAGAGAGAAGAAGCCATCTAGCTAATAACTACGGACCCGAGGGTCTGCTGTAAACTACTCACACATCATCGGAGAGGCTATGGTGTTGATGTAGAAGCCCTCCGTGATCGATTCCCCCTCCGGCGGAGCGCCGGAAAAGGCCCCAAGATGGGATCTCATGGGTACAGAAGGTTGCGGCAGTGGAAATAGGGTTATGTGGTGCTCCTGTATGCTTTCAGGGTATATGAGTATATATAGGCGAAAGAAGTAGGTCGGTGGAGCCACGAGGGCGGGGGGCACGCCTACCCCCCTAGGCGCGCCCTCCTACCTCGTGACCGCCTTTTTGCTTCCTTGACGGCCACTCCGAGTCTCCTAGATTGCCTTTGTTCCAAAACCGATCCTCGCGAAGGTTTCATTCCGTTTGGATTCCGTTTGATATTCCTTTTCTACGAAACACTGAAATAGGCAAAAAAACAGTAATTTGCACTGGGCCTTCGGTTAATAGGTTAGTCCCAAAAATAATATAAAAGTGCATAATAAAGCCCATTAAACATCCAAAACAGATAATATAATAGCATGGAACAATCAGAAATTATAGATACGTTGGAGATGTGTCATGCATCCCCAACTTAATTCATGCTTGTCCTCGAGTAGGCAAATGATAAAAAGAGAATTTTTGATTTGGAATGCTACCTAACATAATTCTCAATGTAATTTTCTTTATTGTGGCATGAATGTTCAGACCGAAAGATTCATGACAAAAGTTTAATATTGACATAAAAATAATAATACTTCAAGCATACTAACAAAGCAAACATGTCTTCTCAAAATAACATGGCCAAAGAAAGTTATCCCTACAAAATCATATAGTCTGGCTATGCTCTATCTTCATCACACAAAATATTTAAATCATGCACAACCCCGATGGCAAGCCAAGCAATTGTTTCATAATTTTGATGTTCTCAAACCTTTTCAATTTTCACGCAATACATGAGCGTGAGCCATGGACATAGCACTATATGTGGAATAGAATGGTGGTTGTGGAGAAGACAAAAAGGAGAAGATAGTCTCACATCAACTAGGCGTATCAACGGGCTATGGAGATGCCCATCAATAGATATCAATGTGAGTGAGTAGGGATTGCCATGCAACGGATGCACTAGAGCTATAAGTGTATGAAAGCTCAACAAAAGAAACTAAGTGGGTGTGCATCCAACTCGCTTGCTCACGAAGACCTAGGGCATTTTGAGGAAGCCCATCATTGGAATATACAAGCCATGTTCTATAATCTAAAATTCCCACTAGTAAATGAAAGTGACAACATAGGAGACTCTCTATCATGAAGATCACGGTGCTACTTTGAAGCACAAGTGTGGTAAAAGGATAATAACATTGTCCCTTCTCTCTTTTTCTCTTATTTTTTTTGTTTGGGCCTTTTTCTCTTTGTATTGCCTCTTTTTTTTGTCCGCAGTCTCATCCCGACTTGTGGGGGAATCATAGTCTCCATCATCCTTTCCTCACTTGGGACAATGCTCTAATAATGATGATCATCACACTTTTATTTACTTACAACTCAAGAATTACAACTCAATACTTAGAACAAAATATGACTCTATGTGAATGCCTCAGGCGGTGTACCGGGATATGCAATGAATCAAGAGTGACATGTATGAAAGAATTATAAACATGGCTTTGCCACATATACGATGTCAACTACATGATCATGCAAAGCAATATGACAATGATGGAGCGTGTCATAATAAACGGAGCGGTGGAAAGTTGCATGGCAATATATCTCGGAATGGCTATGGAAATGCCATAATAGGTAGGTATGGTGGCTATTTTTAGGAAGGTATATGGTGGGTGTACGATACTGGCGAAAGGTGTGTGGTATTAGAAAGGCTAGCAATGGTGGACGGGTGACAGTGCGTATAATCCATGGACTCAACATTAGTCATAAAGAACTCACATACTTATTGCAAAAATCTATTAGTTATCGAAACGAAGTACTACGCGCATGCTCCTAGGGGGATAGATTGGTAGGAAAAGACCATCGCTCGTCCCCGACCGCCACTCATAAGGAAGACAATCAATAAATAAATCATGCTCCGACTTCATCACATAACGGTTCACCATACGTGCATGCAACGGGAATCACAAACTTCAGCACAAGTATTTCTCAAATTCACAACTACTCAACTAGCATGACTCTAATATCACCATCTTCATATCTCAATACAATCATAAAGAATCAAACTTCTCATAGTATCCAATGCACCTTATATGATAGTTTTTATTATACCTATCTTGGATGCTCATCACTTTAGGACTAAGATTTTAACCAAAGAAAATTCACATGCAGTTCTAAAAGACTCAAAATAATATAAGTGAAGCATGAGAGATCAATAATTTCTATAAAATAAAACCACCACCGTGCTCTAAAAAGATATAAGCGAAGCACTAGAGCAAAATTATCTAGCTCAAAAGATATAAGTGAAGCACATAGAGTATTCTAATAAATTCCGATTCATGTGTGTCTCTCCAAAAGGTGTGTACAGCAAGGATGATTGTGGTAAACTAAAAATCAAAGACTCAAATCATACAAGACGCTCCAAGCAAAACACATATCATGTGGTGAATAAAAATATAGCCTCAAGTAAAGTTACCGATAGACGAAGACGAAAGAGGGGATGCCTTCCGGGGCATCCCCAAGCTTAGGATTTTGGTTGTCCTTGAATTTTACCTTGGGGTGCCTAGGGCATCCCCAAGCATAGGCTCTTGCCACTCCTTATTCCAAAATCCATCAAATCTTTACCCAAAACTTGAAAACTTCACAACACAAAACTCCATAGAAAATCTCATGAGCTCCGTTAGTATAAGAAAACAAATCACCACTTTAATGTACTTTAATGAACTCATTATTTATTTATATTGGTGTTAAACCTAATGTATTCCAACTTCTCTATGGTTCATACCCCCGATACTAGCCATAGATTCATCAAAATAAGCAAAGAACACACAAAAAACAGAATCTGTGAAAAACAGAACAGTCTGTAGTAATCTGTATCAAACGCAAACTTATGTAACTCAAACAATTCAGAAACAAATTGTTGGACGTGAGGAATTTGTCTATTAATCATCTGCAAAAAGAATCAACCCAAAATATCTCTCCAGTAAAAATGGCAGCTAATCTCGTGAGCGCTAAAGTTTCTGTTTTTTACAGCAAGATCATAAAGACTTCACCCGAGTCTTCCCAAAGGTTCTACTTGGCACAAACACTAATTTAAAACATAAAACCACATATAAACAGAATCTAGATGAATTATTTATTACTAAACAAAAACAAAAAGCAAGAAACAGAAATAAAATTGGGTTGCCTCCCAACAAGCGCTATCGTTTAACGCCCCTAGCTAGGCATAAGATTTCAACGATGCTCACACAAAAGATAATAATTGAAACACAAAGAGAGCATCATAAAACATGTGAAATCACCTCTAGGTCTAACATACTTCCTATGCATAGGCATTTTATAGGAAAACAAATTAGCAAGACAAGAAAGATCTAGCATATGCAAGGAAGAAGAAAGAAACAATAGCAATCTCAACATAAGGAGAGGAAATTTAGTGACAGGAAAAATTCTACAACCATATTTTCCTCTCTCATAATAATTACATGTAGGATCATAATCAAATTAAACAATATAGCTATCACAAAACATATTCTTAACACGATCCACATGTATGCAAAGTTGACACTCTTCCAAAATAGTGGGATTAACATTAACTAAAGTCATGACCTCTCCAAACCCACTTTTATCAAAAACTTCATAAGATTGAACATTCCCCAAATATGTGGGATCTAAAGTTGACACTCTTCCAAACCCAGTTTCAATATTATTGCAAACATTATTATAAATCTCATATTCATCATTAAGCTTAAATAAATTTTCAAGATCATAAGAAGAATCACCCAATCATGATCATTGCGCAAGTAGAGGATATAGCAAAACTAGCATCCCCAAGCTTAGGGTTTTGCATATTATTAGCACAACTGACATTAATAGAATTTATAATACCATCATTTCAATCGTGCTTTTCATCCAAAGATCTACCATGACTCACTTCATAAAGTATTTCATCACAATTTCCAGATTCACGGATTTCAAGCAAAACCTCATAAAGATAATCTAGTCCACACAACTCACTAGCAATTGGTTCATCATAATTGGATCACTTAAAAAGATTAGCAAGGGGATGAGGATCCATATCAATAGATTTTTAGCAAGCAAAGATGCAAGCACATAGAAGGCACATGGCAACATAAGCAAACGAAAAAGACGAACAGAAGAGGGGCGAAGAAAAGGCAAAGGTGAAGTGGGGTAGAGGAAAACGAGAGGCAAATGGCAAATAATGTAATGCGAGGGAGAAGAGTTTGTGATGGGTACTTGGTATGTCTTGACTTGTGCGTAGATCTCCCCGGCAACGGCGCCAGAAATCCTTCTTGCTACCTCTTGAGCATTCGTTGGTTTTCCCTTGAAGAGGAAAGGGTGATGCAGCAAAGTAGCGTAACTATTTCCCTCAGTTTTTGGGAACCAAGGTATCAATCCAGTAGGAGACTACACGCAAATCCCTCGTACCTGCACAAACAATCAAGAACCTTGCAACCAACGCGATAAAGGGGTTGTCAGTCCCTTCACGACCACTTGCAAAAGTGAGATCTGATAAAGATAATAAGATAAGTATTTTTGGTATTTTTGTTGTATAGATTGAAAAGTAAAGATTGCAAAATAAACGGCGATAGAAATAGCTAGTTGGCGGGAGATTAATATGATGGAAGATAGATCCGGGGGCCATAGGTTTCACTAGTGTCTCCTCTCAACATAGCATAATCTACGGTGGGTGAACAAAGTACTGTCGAGCAATTGATAGAAAAGTGCATAGTTATGAGAATATCTAGGCATGATCATGTATATAGGCATCACTTCCGTGACAAGTAGACCGAAACGATTCTGCATCTACTACTATTACTCCACACATCGACCGCTATCCAGCATGCATCTAGAGTATTAAGTTCATAAGAACAGAGTAACACATTAGGAAAGATGACATGATGTAGAGGGATAAACTCAAGCAATATGATATAAACCACATCTTTTTATCCTCGATGGCAACAATACAATACGTGCCTTGCTGCCCCTGCTGTCACTGGGAAAGGACACCGCAAGATTGAACCCAAAGCTAAGCACTTCTCCCATTGCAAGAAAGATCAATCTAGTAGGCCAAACCAAACTGATAATTCGAAGAGACTTGCAAAGATATTAAATCATGCATATAAGAATTCAGAGAAGAATCAAATATTGTTCATAGATAATCTTGATCATAAACCCACAATTCATCGGATCTCGACAAACACACCGCAAAAAGAATTACATCAAATAGATCTCCAGGAGAATCAAGGAGAACTTTGTATTGAGATCCAAAGAGAGAGAAGAAGCCATCCAGCTAATAACTATGGACCCGAAGGTCTGCTGTAAACTACTCACACATCATCGGAGACGCTATGGTGTTGATATAGAAGCCCTCCGTGATCGACTCCCCCTCTGGCGGAGCGCGGAAAAAGGCCCCAAGATGGGATCTCACGAGTACGGAAGGTTGTGGCGGTGGAAATAGGGTTTTGTGGTGCTCCTGGATGTTTTCAGGGTATATGGGTATATATATAGGCGAAAGAAGTAGGTCGATGCAGCCACGAGGGGCCGACAAGGGTGGGGGCGCGCCTACCCCCCCCCCCCGGGGCACACCCTCCTACCTCGTGGCCACCTCATTGCTTGCTTGACGTCCACTCCAAGTCTCCTGGATTGCGTTTGTTCCAAAAACGATCCTCGCGAAGGATTCATTCCGTTTGGATTCCATTTGATATTCCTTTTCCGCAAAACACTGAAATGGGCAAAAAAACAACAATTTGCACTGGGCCTTCGGTTAATAGGTTAGTCCCAAAAATAATATAAAAGTGCATACTAAAGCCCATTAAACATCCAAAACAGATAATATAATAGCATGGAACAATCAAAAATTATAGATACGGTTGAGACATATCAGCATGTCTTTGGGAGACTATGTAAAGATGTCCCAATTATCACGGAGGAAATCGACAAGCTCGCTTTCCTATTTGCTGTCGAGGTTGGTTCCCACGATGGGGTGTCTCTCCGGGTGAGCCGGGTCCAAGGCAATCTTCTTGGTTTCCTTGGCCGGCTGGAAGGAGCCCTGAGCCTCCGTGTCCTTGGGGTCGGATGGCATGCTCAGCTGCTTGCTGGCCATGGCCACCACCCGGTCAAGGAGATGCTTCTCTTCGGTGATGATGAGGGACTGGGCCAGCCGACTGCTAGTAGCTACGCATGCAGCTGACTTTTGGTAGTCGCCGGCTTTGGTGATGATGCCCTTGGTGCCTGGCATCTTCATCTTGAGGTAGGCGTAGTGCGGTACTGCCATGAACTTGGCTAGTGTAGGCCAGCCCAGGATCGTGGTAGGGGCTGTCCAGGTCAACCACCTCGAACCAGATTGGCTCGCGGCGGAAGTGATCTTTGTCTCCTAACAGGACGTCTATCTTGATCTTGCCGATTGGGGAGCAGGGAAGTCCAGGTACGATGCCGTGGAAGATAGTCCGACTGGGCACGAGTTGCTTCTCCTTGATGCCCAACTTCTCCATGGTGTCATGGTAGAGGATGTTGATGCTGGTACCACCATCTATCAGGATCCGGTAGAAGCGGCAAGCTCGCCTCTCTGTTGAGAAGGTGGAATCCAGCACCATGGCATAAGAACCCGGCGACGGCATCACGGTTGGGTGGTCGGCATGGCTCCAGCTGATGGGCCTCTCGGACCAGTGCATGAACTCTGGGACCTCTGGGGCGACAGCGTTCACCTCCTGGTGGTGCTGGCACTGGCTGTGCTTGTCGTCGGCTTCACTGGTGAAGATGAAGTAGGTGGCATTGGCTTCGGGGAACTCATTTTGGAGCCGGCCGTCTGGGCGGGCCGCCAGCTGCTGAGGAGGCGAAGCCGGTGGGCCGGCAGGCGGAGGAGGCAGGCCCTCGCCCTTGGCGATTCGGGTGAGCCAGTGGCATTTCCGGGTGGTGTGGTTAGACGGCTTCGCGCCACTGTGGAACTTGCAGGGAGCATCAAGGGTTTGCTCGAAGGAGAAGGCGGGCAACCAAGCAGGCTTGCCGCCCTTCTGGCCCTTGGGGCCCGGCTGCCCCTCCGGCTGCTGATCTTCAACTATCGCCACTTGCTGGCTGCTGGAGAAGCTGGCTGCTGGGCCTTGCGCTTGTTGTTGTTTCGCTGCTGGCTCCGGTTGGAGTCACCAGCTGGCGTTTGAGGAGCCGGCGGGAGGACCTTCCCGGATGCGTCCACCCAGATCTCCGACTTCATCAAGGAGTCGGCGGTGTAGTACTTGGCCACCACGATCAGGAGCTCGTCTAGGGTTGTCGGCTCGTCGCACAGGAGCCGATGCTTGAGCAAAGTGCCCTCTCTTCACCCGGCGGCGAAGTACTCGATGGCTTGCACCTCGTGCACCCCTTCGCAAGAGTTGCACAACTCAGCCCAATGCGTCAGGTAGTCGCAGGTGGACTCAGTCGGGCCTTGGACGCACATGGAGAGTTGGCGAGGCTTGGGTGGCCATTTGTAGGTGCTGGTGAAGTTGCGGATGAAGACACCGGCAAAGTCCAGCCAGTTGTTGACACTGTATGGCTTGAGGTTGTTCAGCTTGGTCCAGGCCGTGCCCTGGAGCATGAGCGGAACATACTTCACGGCAACACGCTTGTTGCCGTTAGCTATGCTGACGACCGTGGAGTAGTCGACCAGCCAGTCTTCAGGCTTCACGAAGCCGGTGTACTTGGGAGTGTCTTGAGGGAGCGAGAACCCTTTGGGGAAGGGCTCGTCGCGAATGCGGGGGCTGAAGCAGGCTAGTCCGATTGCATCTTCTTCTTCTACAGCCAGGGACCAAGCAAGCCAGTCGATCCGGTGGCGGGTGTCATTATCTCCGACTCCTTCACGGGGGCCTAGCCGGCCTCCAAGAGTCGGGTGATCAACAGGCGGCGGGGAAGCGCGCCTCTCCCTGTGAGGGGGAAGCGGCCGATCGTCCCGCCGTTCTTCTGCTCGTAGGCGGCCGTCTTGGCCGCGCACAATCGTAATGTGGGTGCGCCGACTACGGCTACTAGCCGGCTCTTGGTCTCGCTGACTGTGAGCGCCGCCTATTGGGGACCGGGAGGTCGCCCCATGCTCATGGGGGGGGGGGATGGTTTTCAGCTTGCTCGCCGGGTTCCACCACGCGGCGGCCGGCTTCCTGCTACGCGGTAGCCGCGTTGAGGAGCTGCTGGAGGCGCACCATCTGGTCGCGATGCTCATCGCCCTCCAGGTGGTCCAGTTCGTCTGCCGCCACCTGGGCGGCGCGCAAGTTCTCCATCGGGGTGTCGTAGGCTGGGCGTCCGGCTCCCAGCATGCTGGCGATAGCCGCGCAAGTTCTCCATCGGGGTGTCGTAGGCTGGGCGTCCGGCTCCCAGCATGCTGGCGATAGCCGCGCAAGTTCTCCATCGGGGTGTCGTAGGCTGGGCGTCCGGCTCCCAGCATGCTGGCGATAGCCGCGCTGCCGAACCGTGCCCACTCGGCTAGGCTCGCCAGCAGCCGGGGTGCCATCCACGCCGCTGTCCATCTCGTGCTGGTAGGCTTCAGTGAGGCACCTCATCGCTGCCAACTTCTTGGCGCTGTTGAGGAGCGAGACGTGGAATGTTTCCATCGTTGCTCCATCGATATCAGCTGCCACGGGCATGGACAGACCCCGCATTGCCGCTTGCAGCGGGTCCTGGCCGGCCCCTTCGAGACTCCGTCGTGGCTTGTGACTAGCACCTCCGTGATGGTGCTAGTGCTGGTGTTGCTGACCGCAGGAGGGAGCGGATCGTCGATGATCACCAGTTGCCAGGGAAGGCACCAGTGGACGTCGCGTCGAAGTCGATGAGCATCTCGACGGGCGGGTCGGTGGAGCCGACGCACTCCAGGTTGGAGCCAGGCTCGTTGGCGATGCAGATCTTGCCGAGGAGGTCGACCAGGCAGGTCTTGGAGCTGGCCGCTCCCGTGTCGGGCGCGGGCTCATCAGAGAGGCTGATCCCGCTGATGAGATCAGCGAGGCAGCTTGCAGCACAAGCGGCTTCCACGCCGCAAAGCACATCGGCACATACGCCATCAGGCGTGCCGGGCTGGCTACACGCGTCAGGAAGGAAGAGGGTTCCCGTCCAGAACGTGTTTCTGGTCGACGGTGCACTCAGCCCTATGGTGGGCGGCAAATGTCGGGGATATCTTGCGACATATGCCAGGGGTGGCTTATCATGGGTGGGGACAGGAGTACGTCGTCGGGTCCTAGAAGCGGGAGTGAGCGAGATCTCGAACGCCTACAAGTCTTACCCAGGTTCGGGGCTCTTCGTGGAGATAACACCCCTAGTCCTGCTCTGCGGGGTCTCCGCATGATGACTATCGTCAATAAGGTGGCTACAAGGTTGCTCCTTGAGCTGTTTGGCTACAGGAGGAAGAAGGGCAAGGCTAGCTCTATCTCCTCTCTCTATGTGTGTGTATATTGGCTAGGGTTCGGAACCCTTTGCATGGGTGAGCCTGGGGGGTTTATATAGGCCTACCCCCTAGGGGTAAAATGGTAATCCGGCCGGGTGTAGGACCCGGCCGTCAGTGTCCCTGGGCGCCGGCTTCTCCGCCAGCTGCTCGGGCCTGCCGCTTGGTGGGTCCCGCCGGCTGCAGTGAACTCGGCCGATAGGTAGGGCCCGTCGCCTGCGGTCCATGCGGACTGCTTTCTACTGTAGCCCGGCCCTTGGTGACGGAGGCTTTGTCGGGGGCGCATGGCTACAGTCCCACCGCCTGGCGGGTGCTCACTGTAGCCATGCTCCATCTCATCAGATTAATGGTGCGCAGATTCCGAGGGGAGGGAGGGCTGACTGCTAGAGGTCGGCCCGCGCTCACGGCCGCCTGCTTGGGATGCGTCGTCTTCTAGCTGCTCGCAGACAGGTAGGGCCCGCCGCCTGTGGGCCATACCGACCGCCCGTCATAGGAGGAGGGCTCCTGCTGACATAGGTCGCGTCATGGACCGCGTGGCTACAGTCCCACGCCGGGCAAGGGTTGTCCGCTTGGTACACCCGCACTGTGGCCACGTTCGTCCTGGATTCGGGGCTGATAGGTTATACTGTAGCTACGCCCCATCTCGTCATAGTAAATGGGTGCAAAATTTGAGGGGGCGCGGGGCCGCCTGCTGGGGGGCACGCCGTCTTCTAGCAGCCGCCCCCCGAACCAGCCGCCCCTAGGAGTCGATCGTTCGTCCGGAAGGTGTGAGGGGCGCAGCTAGCCCCGATGTCTTGAAATACTATGGGGTGTTGATGAGGCTACCCGTGGTCAATCCCTCTGACAAACATAAATGACGATGAGAAGATGAGCAGATTATGAGAAAAGGGTAAGTAAGTAAAAAAGGACTGAAAGTACTTACATTGGGAGCAGGATTGAGAGCACAGAAAGGGTCCAGTCCCGATTTGCTGCAGTTTTCAAGGCTCTCCCCAAGCAACAACTTGGACATCTCATGGATCTCCTGCTCTTCAAGATGTGTTTGATTGTATTGCTGAGGGTCTTTCACATCACATGTGTAATCACACATTAAGCCGGCACGGCGGCACAAAGGCAATATTCTCCAAGCGACCATCAACGGAAAAAATCAATACCAGTCAAGCCATTGTCTAGTGATAACCCACAAGTATAGGGGATAGTTTGTAGCCTTCTTCGATAGATAAGAGTGTCGAACCAAACGAGGAGCTAAAGGTAGAACAAATATTCCCTCAAGTTCTATCGACCACCGATACAACTCTACGCACACTTGACGTTTGCTTTACCGAAAACAAGTATGAGACTATTTTGCAAGAATAAAACTACGAAAACTTTGCGAGAATAAAACTACGAATAAATTCCAAGGTACTAAAAATAGATAGCTTTGTCAACAAGAAACTCAATTGTCCCTAGGCAATCGATCACAAGTATCGGTAATCATTCTTGAAATTTTACATGAGGGAGAGGCATGAGCTAACATACTTTCTCTACTTGGATCATATGCACTTATGGTTGGACCCCTAGCAAGCATCCGCAACTACTAAAGATCATTAAGGTCGTGAAACCCAACCATAGCATGAAGTATCAAGTCCTCTTTATCCCATATGCAACAACCTACCTACTCGGGTTTAAGCTTCTATCACTATCGCAACCCACCATAAGCAAATCATGAACGTATTGCAACACCCTGCAGTAGGGACCCCTCATGTTTCCGCGAGGTGGAGGGCACCGTAGGACAGCACCATAAATAAAAAATACAATCATAGCAACCAAGATCTCGATTAACCCACAGGACAAAACGGATCTACTCAAACATCACAAGATAGCCAAATATCATTGGGAAATAATATATGAAGTTGAGGACCATGTTTAAGTACAGATTACAGCGGGGAGAAGAGGTCTTACACCGCTGCATAGAGGGGAAGAAAGTTGGTGATGACGGTAGCAAGGTTGTTGATGTAGATCGCCGTCATGATCCTAGCCCAGGCGGCGTTTCGGCACCACCGGGAGAGAGGGAAAGAGAGCCCCCTCCTTCTTCTTCTTCCTTGGCATCCCCCCTAGATGGGAGGAGATTTCCCCCTATGGTCCATGGCCTCCATGGCGGCGGAGGGACGGGAGCCCCTCCGAGATTGGATCTCCCTCTTTGTTCTCTTCTGTTTCGCGTTCCCCAGATCTGGCCCTTCACGGCTTCTTAAATTCCCGGAGATCCGTAACTCCGATTGCACTAAAAAATTTACACAATTTTTTCCATAAATTCTCTTTCTTGTGCCAGAAGAAGGGCCTCAACCGCCTTACAGGATGGGCACAACACACCTGGGCGCGCGAGGGGGTGCCTGGCGCGCCCTGGTGGGTTTTGGAGGTCGTGGGCCTCCGTTAGCATTGATTCAAAGTCCCAAAAATCACATATATTCCAAAATAATTCTCCATAAATTTTTATCGCGTTTGGACTTCGTTTGATATGGAATTTCTGCAAAACAAAAAACATGCAACAAAAGAGGAACTAGAACTGGCACTGGATCAATATGTTAGTCCAAATAAATCGTATAAAATGTTGCCAAAAGTTTATAAAAGTTGTATAATATTGGCATGAAACAATCAAAAATTATAGATACGACAGAGACGTATAAGCTAGCAAAGCCCTTATCCTTGAAAAGGTAGGCGCATACTTGGCTCATTCTGCAGCTGTGATCAGTTCAGGGAGTGGATGCCTAGGACTGAGCTGGCAAGCGCGGAAACCCGGAAGAGGATTTTCACCCGTTGGAGAGGTGTCTTGGCAGTAGAACCAAGTCTGGTTCCAATCCTTGGGATGACTGGGTAGTGTGGCTGCAGGGAAGACGACGTCTCTCCGCCTTTGGATTGAAATCCCGCCAAGTTCAAGGCTAGGTCCGTCTGTCATCTCGGTCTGGCGGTTCAGATAATAATATTCTCTAAATAAATCAACACTGGGCTTCTCTTGAAGGTAAACCTCACAAAAGTCTTGGAAGTTGCAGATGTCAGAAACAGAGTTGGGGCCGATATCTTGGGGGTGCAGCTTGTAGAAATTCAGAACATCCCTAAAGAATTTTGACCCGGGTGGTGAGAAGCCACGGAGGAGGTGATCTACACAGATTATGACCTCTCCTTCCTTAGGTTGAGGCTAATGGATGAAGTCCTTTGTTGGTAAAACACCCATCCCAACATACTCGTTGAGAGATTGTTCAGTGAAAGTGGAAACTAACCAGTCGCAAGAGGTGATGGTCTTAGTCATTTTGACAGGGAAACCTGAGAATAAAATGTGGCGGGTCAATATTGTGATGGTAAACCACCCAGTAATTACAGAATTCATGTTCAAGCCGGCCATTCCCCGGTGGATTACAAGAGCATGGTTAAGCTGAATAGGCCAATGTTGCCGACGGTTCATACCAGGATCTGGATCTTTGAACAAATTGTGCGTTTTGATTGAGCCGGCTAAGTCCTGGCGGGTTACAGAGATTGTTATTTAAATCGCACATGCAATGAATGGCGGGTCATTACATTATAAAGTCAAGGCAGTTGAGATTTTTCTAACTATGGGGCAAACAGGTTCTGCAGGTTGGGAGCTATATTTATGATCTACAGCAGTTCAAAAAAACCAAGAAAAATGGTTAAACCTAAAGTGTTATGGAAGAACTAGTGTGCTGGAGATTGAATCTCAAAAGGATGGAATGAATCTACGATGAGAAGCATATGCTAAAACTGCTACCGCACGACTTCGGGCCTGTTTTTGGATTGAACTAGGCATTGGTGAAAGAAACTATGGCGAACTCGGATGAACTACGATGAACACCGACGAACTTGTGAAAGGAAGAAGACCTAGTGCAGATCTGAAAAGGCCGAGAAGTGATACCTGACGGTGGTGATGGTGAGTGAGCGTGCGCCGCAATTCTCTGGTTTGTTCAGGTTGATGCAGCAGCCATGTCGGAGTTGTTGGTGAAGGTCGGCGGCGGCGGCAGAGCTCGAGCTGCAGCGGTCGGTGCGAGGAAGATGAGGAAGAGAGAGGGACGGGGGTAAAAGTGAAAAAGGAACCCCCCCGTGCCTATTTATAAGGGAAAAGGTGAACAGTAAAATGGCAGGCGCAGAAATCGAGTAGGCATGATCATTATCTTAACAACAGAGGCGCCTCGATTCTTGGATGGTTGATTAATGCAAAGATTCGTTGTGATGTCATAGGATATTTTCTGAGATTAATGGCATGACGTCACCTTTCGTCATGGAGGGTCAAGAAAATTTGTCAGGTTAAGTATTGAAAGATTCAAGAGATTCGCCAACCAAAGGATGAAGATCGACATGAACAAGTTCAAATCAATCTGCGGCCTAATGTTGGGGATATAACCCCGCGGTGTGACCCACCGAGGAGGGGCCGGGTTACACCATTGGCAACTTAATATGAAGAAGGCCCAAGAGGCCCAAGAAGACGAAGTGAGATGACGGCGGATCACAGAGGCGGGCCTCGGGTTGGCCCAATACCCGGACGTGTAAACCGCCATATGGTGGCTTGCCTGTTAATGCAAGACAATTTACAAAACCGGCCGGTTACGTTGTGTCACTACTGCAAGATGCTGCTAACGCGACACTACAATCAGAGACCCTTCGACGAAACTGTGTGCGATGCAATAATCGCAAACGGTGGTGTAAAAAACCATTAAAAAGGTGCAAAACATTTGTGATGAAGGATTCATCAAACACGGTTCAGATTTTAGTTCCATGTGCGATGCAGGGCATACGGTTCAGTTCAATTAACTGTTTGCGATGAGGAGGAACAAAAGAAACAGGCAGCTAGATGAAGGTGTGTGCGATATACAACATACAGTTCACTCGGATGAACTGTTTGTGATGAGGAGGAACAACAGAAACGGGCAGCAAGATAAAGGTGTGTGCGGTTGAGGGCATACACTTCAGAAGGATTGACTATTTGTGATTAGGCAACAGAACAAAAACAGTCAGCCAGATCAAAGTGTCTGCGATTGATGGCATACACTTCACATGGATGAACTGTTTGCGATTAGCCACAACAAACAGAAACAGTTAGACACATCAACGTGTGTGCGCTAGACGGGCACACATTCTAATTAAAAGAAGTGTGCGCGATGGTAATAACGAGCGCGCACGGTTGTTGGAACAAGACGTGTGCTGACATTGCCTATTACAGTGCACCATATGGTGCAAACGCCACGTAGGCGGCCGAGAAAGCGTGCCCATGTTACGCCTTCCGGGAATAGTGCTGCACTTAGAACCGTCAATAAATTTTGAGCCCGTGTCCCGTCACATTCCAAATTACTACCACGCTATAGTTAATTGCAAACCTGTTCATACCGATCAAAACCTAAAGGGTTTCCCACTTAGGAGCGTATTAGTACTCGGTTATAAATACTACTACTCCAAGATGACTGCACATTCCTCCTCAATTCCTCATCCAAGAAAACAAACAAGCCATTCATCATCGTTCCCTTGCGTATACCATGGCCAGCGTGAGTTCTGGGTCGAGAGTTTGCCACCAGGGAGAGGCGAGCATGGAAGCGGAAGCACGAGAGGTCCGACCGTGTTGTCAATGCAGCAGACTGGTCCGGCCGCGCCGCGGAAGCAGAAGAGATGTCCCACCATGCCGCGAATGCAGCAGAGATGTCCTCCCGTGTCGCGGTGGCATCGGAAAATGTCTCGCAGGCAGGCGAGGACTCTTACAGGCGCATGCATGCGATCGTCCATAGTCAGATGGATCAGATCTCCGACTGGGCGAGGGTGCAGGACGACATGAAAGCCTTGCTTGAACCGGCTACCGGCGTCATCCGACAACTAAATGAGAGCAATGCGAAGCTCCGGGCCAAGCGCAACCTGCTGAGGGCGAAGATTGTCGAAAGTGCAGAGCAGCAGGAGGAGACCACTGCCTCGTTGAGGAGGCCGGCGTCATCATCGATAAACTTATGGACGAGAATGCCATGCTGCGCATCAAGCGCAGAAGGCTGGTGGAGGAATCCGTGGATGCTCTCAAGCAGCACCTTGAGGACAAGAAATAGCTCATCGTCGCTCGCCAAAGATATTGGTTCCCGCTGGCTACAACAACGCATCAAGAAAGTAGAGATCAGCGAGCCAGATCATTGTCTTCATTCTTCTTTTGCCCTTGTGTATTTTTGGCGTTGCTGCATGTGGCTTTTTTAATAATGTTCCTAAATATGTAAGACAATTATTATGCACCGTCATCATCCTGATATTCATCAGTCTTGCTATAAGTCGCACTCGATGCTATATAGGTCCGTCGAATCTTACATCAAGATCCGTGCAAAACTTTCTTTTTAGATTTTATTTTTTCTCTCTTAAATCTCAGTCCAGTGAGACATAGCCACTCCGTGAAACAGGGGCTTAGGTGCCATTAATGGAGCCGTTGGGAGGGAGGTGTGCGGCGGATAGAGGTCAAAGGGCTCTCCTCCCGATGAGCACGCGCAGGGGTCTGATCGCACGCCTCCCATACTAAAATAGCTACCCCGCACGACACCTCCTAGCTAATAAAAAAGGGGACACGAGGCGGCACCTAAATGGTAAGTAGAATGCCCACGGTTTCAATAATACTTGTGTTTCCAATTTGTAATGTGACAACACTTGTTCCAAAATGACTTTATTGATTGTTAATGTGTGCACCTTTGCAAATCGGACTGAAAAATTACCACAGCATGTTGGTGCCATGTCATGACACCATGCCAAGTTTCATGATTTTCCGGCATGTTTTGGATTTACAGGAATTAAAAAACCAAGTTTCTCAATATTTCCAGCTGAGCCACGACGCCCAGATATTTGAATTTCATTCCCATTTCCTGCATGGGACCTAGAAATTCACCCAAGGACACACATGTGATTTTTCAACCAACTTTGGTGCACTGGAGCATGTGCTTGTATTTCAAATCTGAATTATGCACATAAAATGCCCAGAAATTCATTTATTGTATAAAAAAGGCCAAACGAACCCGGAATAATTCCAAAATTTCGCACGATACTTCTATTTGGTCTAATCTACCTGTGTAAAAAAATTAAGGCAGGAGAAGGCAGTGTATGTCGTTTGGCACACGGAGGTGACGCGTTCCCTCTCGGAACCACGAGCCTGTTTGAGAGAAGGTTCGGTTTGGAAGAAGCTTATAGAAAAGCTTCTCCCAATTCGGACAAAAAAATTACCACAGCATGCTGGTGCCATGTCATCACACCATGCCAAGTTTCATGATTTTCAGGCGTGTTTAGGATTTACGGGAATTAAAAAACCAAGTTTCTCAATCTTTCCGGCTGAGCAACGACGCCCAGATGTTTGCATTTCATTCCCATTTCTTGCGTGGGACCTAGAAATTCACCGAAGGACACACATGTGATTTTTCAGCCAACTTTGGTGCACTGGAGCATGTGCTTGTAGTTCAAATTGGAATTATGCACATTAAATGCCCAGAAATTCGATTAATGTATAAAAAAGGCCAAGCGAACCCAGAATAATTCCATAATTTAGCACGACACTTGTATTTGGTCTAATCTACCTATGTAAAAAAATTAAGGCGGGAGAAGGTAGTTTCTGTCATTTCGCACACGGAGGTGACATGTTCCCTCTCGGAACCACGAGCCTTCTTGAGAGAAGCTCCGGTTTGCAAGAAGCTTATACCGAAGCTTCTCCGAATTCGGCCAAAAAATTTACCACAACATGTTGGTACCATGTCATGACATCATGCCAAGTTTCTGATTTTCAGGCGTGTTTTGGATTTATAGGAATAAAAAAAACTAAGTTTCTCAATCTTTCCGCCCGAGCAACGACGCCCAAATGTTTGAATTTCATTCCCATTTCTTGCATGACCTAGAAATTCACCCACGGACACACATGTGATTTTTCAACCAACTTTGGTGCGCTGGAGCATGTGCTTGTAGTTCAAATTTGAATTATGCACATTAAATTCCCAGAAATTTGATTAATGTATAAAAAAGGCCAAACAAACCCCGAATAATTCCACAATTTAGCAGGATACTTCCATTTGGTCTAATCCACCTGTGTAAAGAATTAAGGTGGGAGAAGGTAGTGTCTGTCATTTCGCACACGGAGGTGACGCGTTCCCTCTCGGAACCACGAGCCTTCTTGAGAGAAGCTCCGGTTTGCAAGAAGCTTATACCAAAGCTTGTCCCAATTCGGCCAAAAAAATTACCACAACATGTTGGTGCCATGTCATGACACCATGCCAAGTTTCATGATTTTCAGGCATGTTTTGGATTTATAGGAATTAATAAACTAAGTTTCTCAATGTTTCCGGCTGAGGGACAACGCCGAGATGTTTGAATTTCATTTCCATTTCTTGCATGGGACCTATAAATTCACCCAAAGACACACATGTGATTTTTCAACAAACTTTGGTGCACTGGAGTATGTGGTTGTAGTTCAAATTTGAATTATGCTCATTAAATGCCTAGAAACTCAATTAATGCATAAAAATGCCAAACGAACCCGGAATAATTCCAAATTTAAACACGACACTCATGTAGGTGCATGTTCACTGTACATAAGTATTCTAGCATACACTTCACCATCCTTTCCCTCCATAACACCATTTTGTCTTTCAAAACATAATGAAAAAATCAGGTATACCACAAATAGTTTACTATAATGTGGGATGCGATATAAAATATCTTGGCGCACCATCTTGTCTAGCTTACGCAGGAAGCATCGTCGTCTACAGTCCACCACCCCCGCTTGAACCAGACTTGCCCGCCAGTTTCTCGTGGCACCGAGCGAAATTTTTCTGCCACCGCAGAAATATCTATCTCCCCACCCCATCCCTCCCACCAAAAGCCACATTTCCACTATTCCTCCTAGCTTTCCAAGTTCAAACCTTCACTGCTGCTTACTGGCAACTCAGCCTCCTCGTCAGTGACCCTTCTTCTTGCATCGTCGCTCCCTCGCCGGCCACCCTTCTTATTGCAGCGCCACCTCCTCGCCGGCGACCCTTCTTCTTGCTGCGCGGCCTCGTCGATATGGTCAGGTAATCCACACCCCACTCACACCATCCTCCTCCTTCCCCGTCCCACATGCCCCGACACATGGCGCGACACCTTCCGCCGAAATCACTATCCCCCTCCTCCAATTAAGCGCCGCCCTCATCCATTTTGCACCCAGTATAACATGGAGCTCAGTAGCATCTGGCAGCGGAGAAGCAAATTGCGGCCGCACACGCGCACGAGGTCGCTATGGCTGCCATGCGTGCCGACCGCCAGATCTTGGTGGAGCACCTCGTCTTTGAGGCCACCATCAACACCGCCATGCGGTTGTCTACTCTAAAACAGAGGTCGCCCTATTTTCTCGAGCCACCGCCAGTGCCTTCTAGTAATTTTTCCTCTGTAATGTTAATATGCAATCTGATGTTTAGTTAACAGTTTGGTCCTCTGAAATGTATTGTTCAGTTAAAAGTTTGGTCCTCTGAAATGTGTTGTTCAGTTAACAGTTTGGTGCTCTAAAATGTAATGTTCAGTTAACAGTTTGGTCCAAAAATTGCTACAGTTCGTAGTACTGTTCTCAAGCATTCTTTGTTTTGTTAACTGTCTTATCTTCTAGTACATGTTTCTGCAATGTCGTGCTCAGCTAACTATTTTGGTTCATTTGGTCTGCTGCCCATTTAACTGTTTGGTTCAATTCTGCACTTTGATTTTCATTTGCTGTGGTTACAACTTTGTATTGTTCTACATGTGAAATAAATCGAATTTGGTTGTACTCAATACATATTCTACTGATAGTATGGCAACTCTCAGTTAACCTGATCAAGATGTTCCTTATGTGTGTTGCAGGGAAACAATGGGAGACACTGCAGTTTACCATCAAGGTATGCTCATGCATGGTCCTTTCACTAATAGCACATTATTGTGCAGTTGCAGTAATCATTCTAATATTTAGGTTTCTTACAATTTGGTCTTGCACATGTAGGTCCTGCTGTCAGAGGCTTAGACCCACTATTCGACCCATTTTGCATATGGGGAAATGAGATGTCCATGAATATCAGTCAAATCAACAAACTCAGAAAGATTTTTAGGATGAAGAAACTTGCGACGAATAATAGCAAGATCTTTGTTTGCACAATGAAGAAGACATCAGTCAACTATAGGATGGAACTAACTCTTTTACCTTATTTTTACCCCTTGCGCCATTTCAAAATTTATAACAGCGATTTATGCAGATCTTTGTTTTTAGTACTTTTCAAATCAGTTCACTGATGATTACTTATCAAACCACCTGCATGGTCAAGAGGCGAGGAAGGTATTCATTCAACACCCACGGTACAATATTGAAGTCTTCCTGAAGAGGACGAAGGTTGGGCGGGCAATTATCCATAGCCACTGGCACAAAGTTGCAAGGACATTCAACATCACTGAAGGCTCAATATTTGCCTTCCGCTTCTGCAGTTTCCCAGATGAGATTCATCTGTCTATTTACCATGTATGATGCTACTTTCCAAAGGTTTTCGATGTTGCATGTTAAACTTGTTGCTGTTGTGTAACGGCGTAACTGAGTGCTGAAGCTATCTGATGTAATTCTATTATGAAATCCTGGTTGTCGTTATACGGATATGAAATATCTAGTGTGTTTTATAAGAAATATGAATTTGATTACTACATGGATTATCAATAATAAGCTAATTACCGTGCTTATTGGGGTTTTCTATTGCAGACTGTTACTCAGACAGCACCATGGGCGATGAACTCAAACAACCCACACGGTTGCTAGAAATTAGGCGTGTTCGATCAATTAACAATCACACACGGCTTCCGGCAGAGAACTATTTGCGCTAGGCCACCTTGCACAAATGTTTCCACACCAAAAATTGTGTGTGATACACATACGAACGAAAATGTTTTTCTGGGATTCGCCATGTGGGATGTACATACAAATGGAAACGATTTGGTTTCGATGCCTCGCTAGATCGCACACGAGCTCATTTTGTGTGCCAGGAGGGCCTATCCCCGACGGTTTCTGGGTCGTGTGGGGAGGACCCCCTATCGCCCACACTCACTTGGCGTCGGTTCCAAGCGCCGTCACGAAAAGGGGTTAAAAACCATTTGTATAGCAGGTCTTTGCACTAGTGTGTGATCCGGCTCGGACTCTTGTAAGCCTCGGGCCTCGACCTATGTATATAAAGGCGAGACCCTGCGGCGGGTTAAGCCAAGGAACAACTCCTCGAGAACTAGGTTGAGCGTATTCGCTCCCTTGTAATCGAAACTCAAACAATACAACTAGAAGAAGGAAGTAGGCTTTTACCTCAACAAGAGGCGCCGAACCTGGGTAAACCCTTTGTGTCCTTTGTCCCGTTCAACCCCTTTAAGCTAACCTCCGTGGCGGTGGCTCCACACCTAAGTCCTTTCACTAGGGCATCTGCCGTGACAAAACCACGACATAGTAGTAAGATGATATCTTCATCGGTTGACCCTTGTGATCAACAATCGATCTATTATCTCATCCAAACTTTGATGGGACAAATGCATTTTTACCCTTTGTCGGAACCACCCCACGGGTTTTGCCCTTAGATTTATTTTTGAGGTCGTTCGAGTGCCCTTTGACCATTTGACTGATACTTTCAAAATTCATAACAAATTAATATGAAGTCACCAAAATGGAAATAAGTTACCAAAATGTTTAGAATGACATTACCATTAGGTGCATGATATTTGCATTCAGGAAAAAGTACCATTTAAAGTGCCCAAGGTTATTAATGTATTAAACATTATTAAAAATAAAAAGGTATACACAATATTTTTTTCATGAATAAAAATTAAAAGCAAATGTAGGTGATGTTTTTGAACATCATGATATCCTATTTGCATTCTTTTGAGTTCATATCTACTTGCTATGAATCTTCAATTGACTTTGACCATTACTTTGAAACTTCATAACAAGCTTATATGAAGATACATGAATGCAAGTAAGATATCGTGATGTTTACAAAACATCACCTACATTTGGTTGTAATTTTTATTCATGAAAAAGGTATTGTTTTTACTATTTATTTTTAATAGTGTTTATAACATTAATATCTTGGGTAGTTTAAATTGTACTTTTTCTTGAATGCAAATGGCATGCACATAACGGTAATGTTATTCTAGACATTTTGATATCTTATTTGCACTTTTGTGACTTTATTTGAATTTGTTATGAATTTTCAAAGTATTGGTCAAATGGTCAAAGGGCACTCAGATGACCTAAGAGAAAAATCTAAGGGCAAAACTGAGCAGAGCTAAAAAGTAAGGGCAAAACCCACGGGCTGGCACAACTAAGGGCAGTGTGGGCTATCGTCAATCAAAATCAGAACCAACGATCTTCATAATATTGTATTACTTGTGGTTGTTTCCTCGATCATACACCATTATATCTTTTGGTCTGACCAATACTATCACCTTGTTCACATAGTTATGGAATTCCATTATATGGAGATCGTGATGACTTGTTGTTGAGCCCATCAGCAGCATTTTATCTCTTCCATGATTCATGTTGAACATCAAACTAGTATTAGAAATTTGTGTAAGCATTTTCTTAATGTTCCGTTCATGAAGCATATGTTTGGTGTAAGAAGTGAGTTCCTCTAAGTTCATGTGCATTTGATGCAAGTTGCCGCCGTAGATCTGAGAAAGATTGTTTTTTGCTTTCTTTGGAATCGTCCTAGGTTAGTCACGCATGTGCGAAGTACTCTATGGTTTGATAGGTTGGCTGCCTTCATTCTATATGTGTTTCCTAGCACACCAAGCCACTGATTGACTTGTTCAAGGAAAGATGTTCCCTTTTAAGACCCGGGCTTATACAAGGACTTCGATATCCTCGATGATGGTTCCCAATTAGAACTCGGTAGTGTTTTATGGTAAGACTTCTATGTGGTCATGCTTGTCTTGGATAGTGTGATCATGTGTACCTTGCAAACAACTCATGTTTTGGAGCTTGCAGCCGTAGTTCTTTTCCCGAGAATCTCGCAACATCATCTCGTCGATTTGTGTTGCTAACTTTCTTTTTCAGACATGCTGAGTCTAGAATATCCAGACACCAACTAGATCTGAATCTTAGGCACATATGTTGGTTGAGACGTTCCCAAGAATTATAATATTGGTCTTTTGAACCGATAAGTGGATGTCATGGTTAACACACTTATCCGGGAGATCTATTATTGTAGTATCTTGAGTCAGCAATTTGGCCATTCTTCCATGAGGAGTTGGCATTACTTAGTCTACAAGTTGTTCCTTATGGGTTCCTTGTGTTCCCGAAGTCCAACCTTCAGTTGATGGCCATGTTGATGCTATTAAGCATGAAAATGGTAGCTACAACATCAAGGAGAACATTACAAATGGAGTGCTAAATGTCTCTCGGTCGATCATCCAGGTTTTGTTCCTTGGCATTGCTAAGGAAAAATCTGTCAAAGTGATGCCCTCCTTTGCATCTACATCCTCCATCGTCATTCATCATGGTAGTACGTGTATTACCATGATCTTTGGAACAGATGTTGGTAAAACCTCGATGAATATGGAAATGCTCAAGTCCTTGAAAGCACGCTCAGTATCAATTGGAATGTGCCGTCCATTTGCCGAGTTGCTCTATAACTATAGTCTCCTTTCCAACTGAGTATGGCATTCTTTCAATTTCCTTCAAATGATCAATTGTGAATTACCTCAGGCTGGTATGAAGAGTTTCCAATGATCTCCATATCAAAAGTAATCCTTTTTGCCACTTAAGGGAATAGTTCTACGAGTCAGCTTCCCCAAGGTGTCCTTTTATGGAATCATGGAAATTTATCTCCTTGCTACTTTGACACTCATTCACCATCTTACTTAAGTATGGCACTGTTGCCTACCAAATTGTACCCTTGCCATCTCCTTCTTTCCATTGCTCCTGATGTGCATTTTGTGTCTCAACTCAAAAGATGTTCTTACGTCTCACTCCATGAGTTGATCTTGAGTTACTCGGCCTTCAAGAAGGTCGATTCCTGTGGAGTTTCATTCTGTCATCATCATGTTGGATGAAGTTCTCGAAAGCAAAGACGTCAAGGTCAATATGATGCAATGAATCAACATCTTCGAGAAGGGCAGTTGGATCATGAAGATTGTGATAGTTTTGTGACCCCCTTCCTCTTACCCTATGTGTTGAATCTCGGGACCAGATTCTTCTTTAGTGGGGGTGAGTTGTCATAGCCCTAGATTAATGTTTGTAAATAGTGGCATTGCATCCATGAATCATGTCTAAATTTATTTGGAATATGAATTGGGGGTGATCAAACCCTAGCAACAAAATAACTCAACTAGGTTCAACTTAAAAACATTTTCAATGAACCCTAAGTGCCTTAAGAAAAGTTCATGATTTTTGGTTAAGGTGGAAACCTCTGCCAAAAATGATGAATACATTTCTAGGACATTATGGATTTTTGAATTAACTCATACTGTATTTGGGTTGGAGCAGATAAATCCTATAAATATTTTTACTGCTCAAATAATTCTAAATATTTTGTGGAGCTCTGGGATAAACCATATTGCATCCACTAAAGTTTCCAAAAGCAGAAAAAATAATTTGGTTAGTAAACCAAATTCAAAACAGAAGAAAAAATAGAAAAATAGAAAGATATAGGAAAGCAGAGAGAGTGCTCACCCGGCTGCCCACTACTGTGCGGCCCAGCCCAGCTGCCCCTATCGTCTTCCTCGCTGGAAAGAAGGACGGGCGGGAGGTCGCTGCGTGCCGGCCACCTCCACCCTGCCTGGCTGCCCCCTCGTCGCCCTGGACGCCTCCCGTGATGCGACGGAGCCCCTCGACCCTCTCCCACTCTCCCTCGGCCTCATCCCCTCCTCTGTCTCGCTTTTCTCCCCACAGCTGAGCGCTGCCATAGCCACCGCCTCCCCCTCGCTTATCCGAACAGTCCACGAGCTCCGCCGTCGACCGCTATCCCATCTCAGCCGATCCACGATACCGGAAGGCCCTCGGAGCACCGTCCCCGACCTCTTCTTCATTATTGGCCGCCACGGACCTCGACCGTCAATTTGCCGCCATCTAATCTTCCCCGAGCATGCTGGCCATCCCTACGGCACCGCTGTGAGCCCCTCAGCGTTTCCACCTCCCAGCGGTCAACCCCTTCCTCTAGCCATCCTAGCCACCGGAACCGAGAGCTCCGTGCTACCGGCCATGGCACCGGCTTGGCCCGAGCTCGAACCAGCTGCTCCCGTACATGTCATCGTTCTCCTTGCCTCACTAGGAGCCCTATGAGCCCTTGAGAGCTCCTCCGTGAGCTGTAGTGCCGTTTCCAACGTAGCCCGTGGCTCTGTCGCCGCCAAACCTCGACGCCGGTGTATTTCCCGGCTACACTAGCTCCAACCAGTGGCACCACTAGATGCGGTACACTCCCAGGAGTCGAACAAGCCTATGCGCGCGTTGAACCATCGCCTGGCGGTGACTTCCGAAGACCCGCAACAGTTTCAGTCACCGGCGGCTAAACGTCGGTGATGATGATGTGGCCAAATTAGTTTAGGGTTAATAACGTAGTTAGTTAGCAGCCAGTGACACTCACAATGGGCCCCACCCTGTTAATTAATCACATGTTTATTTCAGGTTAAGATTAGATTTAATCCAGTGGGCCCTAACTGTCAGGTTTGACCAACTAAGTCAGCATTGACGTGGCCCCATTGGTCAGCCTCCGCTCCTGTCCTATTACACTTACATGCGGGCCCCATAAGTCAGGTTTGACCTGGACCAGCTCCGTTGACTGCTAACATCGCAGTGACGTAGTGCTGACGCAATAATTCATTTTCTTCATTTAGTTTAATTTAAATAACCAGGAAATTCCAAAAATTGTGTAAAACTTCTAAAAATCATAGAAAATTAACCGTAGCTCCAAATGAAATAATTTATATATGAAAAATTATCAGAAAAATATGAAGAATCTATTTATGCACATTTCATGCATGTTTGAACAAGTTAACCTCACTTAATAGAAAAATGATAATTAGGGCAAATTTGATAATTAGCTTTGGATTGGAATTTGATATATATATTTGAATTCCACTTCAAGTATATTAACTTATGGTTGCATTGGTTCAATTCAGTACCTTAATATGTCACATCATTCATTTGTTTGTGCATTTCATAGAATGTGTTCCCTCTTGTTTGCTATGTTTGTTCCTTCTCAGTAGAAGACAATTTCAACGCAGCGATCATTAACACCGATGAAGAGATATACTATCTTTAGAAGTGTTATGCAAGCAAACCCCCATTGGGCATTCCGATACAATCCCACTCTCTCGCTCTTGCTCTCTATTCTGCATTAGGGCAACAACAATTCAACTATTACATGTTGCAGTAGTTGAACCCATTCCTTCGCATGACCTGTCTTTGCCACAGTAGTTAGTAAAACCCACTAGCATGAGTAGGAGTTGTTTGAGCCATGATGTGCCTATCCATTCATGCTTGCCTGTTATGCCTGCTATGCTTAGAGTTGTGTCAGGTCTGATTCATGTGGGATGGATTGGAATGGTGATGAACATGTCCTATTGTTGAGAGCTAAGTGTGTGAACACGATTTGGTAAAGGTGGCAATGAGAGGCCATGTAGGAGTACATGGTGGGTTGTCTCATTGAAACCATCCTCAGGAACTGAGTTATGTGTTTGTGATCCAAGATAGTTACTACAACACATTGGGATCCTTAATTGACTCTCTCGACTTATTAGCCGCCTTGATCTCTGTCCAGGAGTTGCAACTAGTTTCTGGTGTTTGTAGGTTATGTGTTGCAGGACCCTAGGGGTGGGCTATGATGCGGTAGATACACGGTGGCACGGTGTATCGGGGCACCCGTTTGGTGGGCTCGGGAACCCTGCACACATTGTTTGGGGCCGTAGTGGAAACCTAAGCCGGACTTCCTTGCGGATGGAACTCAAATAGGCGATAAACCTGGACTAGAGTCTTGTGTGGTTAGTCAGGTCATGGCCGACACTCTCGCCAGGATTCCGCTTGAAGGTTGCCAAGATACATGACGTGTACATGGTGGTAAGTGGTGGGAGCGTGTGTGAATAAGTACACCCCTGCAGGGTTATAAATGATCTATTCCAATAGTCGCTTCCGTGGATATGGACTACTTGGAAAGCTATATGGTTCATAGATAACTGGAAGTGGATACTCTAAAATGCGCAAGATAAGCGTGAGTGCTATGGATGTCCTTCTCGTAGGGAGACGGGAGCTGATCCATAGTTGCGTATTGATAGGGTGAATTTGTGGACTCATCCCAAAGAAAATGCTGGTAAACGTAGTACAAGATAGCCACTGAGTCAAAGCTGGCTTGTTGCTGTTAAACTCCACAACCCCCTTGTTGATACTAATGCATATGTAGCTAGTTCTGATGTAAGTCTTGCTGAGTTCATTTGTACTCATGTTTTCTTAAGTTATGTTTTGCAGAGAGACTTCAGTCTCACTAGTAGTTCCACGTGGGCTTCGACGATTAGCATGGGAATCCCAGACAGAGGTTTGGTTCCTTTGGAGGGTATTGTAGATAGACATGCTAGTTCCTAGCCTTCTTTCTTATCAGTTGTCTGTACTCAGACAGGATTAGCTTCCGCATGTGCTTGTTGCTTGTATGACTTTGTATGTTGGGTCATGAGACCCATGTTTGTAATATCATGCTATATATGGGTCCTCGGAGCCCTTTAAATAAATACTTGAGTCATAGAGTTATGTTGTGATGCCATGTTGTATCTACACATATCGAGCATACTGTATGTATGTTATTGAAAAGCTTGGTATGTGTGGGATCCGACACCTATTTGTTTATTCTTGGTAGCCTTCCTGATGGGAAAATGTCTCCTAGTGCTTCCACTGACCCATGGTAGTTTGCTACTGCTCCGGAACACATGGGCTGACTAAGTTGAAAAAGGAGTGGCAACCAAGAGCCTAAGCTTGGGGATGCCCCGGATGGCATCCCCTCTTTCGTCTTCGTTCATCGGTAACTTTACTTGGAGCTATATTTTTATTCACCACATGATATGTGTTTTGCTTGGAGCGTCATTTTATATTTTTTTGTTTTGCTTGCTGTTGGAATAATATCCCAAGTTCTGAAATTCTTAAATGTAAGAGAGTCTTCACATAGTTACATAATTATTCAATTACTCGTTGATCTTCACTTATATCTTTCGGAGTAGTTTGTCGTTTGCTCTAGTGCTTCACTTATATCTTTTTAGAGCACGGCGGTGGTTTCATTTTGAAGAAGTAGATGAACTCTCATACTTCACTTATATTATTTTGAGAGTCTTAAATAGCATGGTAATTTGCTTTGGTTATGAATTTAGTCCTAATATGTTGGGCATTCAAGATGGGTATAATAAAAACTTTCATATAGAGTGCATTAAAAACTATGAGAAGTTTGATACTTGATAATTGTTTTAAGATATAAAGATGGTGATATTAGAGTCGGGATAGTTGAGTAATTGTGAAATTGAAAAATACTTGTGTTAAGGTTTGCAAGTCCCGTAGCATGCACGTATGGTAACCGTTGTGTGACAAATTTGAAGCATGAGGTGTTCTTTGATTGCTTTTCTTATGTGTGGCAGTCGGGGACGAGCGATGGTCTTTTCCTACCAATCTAACCCCCTAGGAGCATGCGCGTAGTGCTTGGTTTTGATGACCTGTAGATTTTTGCAATAAGTATGTGAGTTCTTTATGACTAATGTTCAGTCCATGGATTATACGCACTCTCACCCTTCCATCATTGCTAGCCTCTTCGGTGCCGTGCATCGCCCTTTCTCACCTCAAGAGTTGGTGAAAACTTCGACGGTGCATCCAAACCCCGTGATATGATACGCTCTATCACACATAAGCCTCCTTATATCTTCCTCAAAACAGCCACCATACCTACCTATTATGGCATTTCCATAGCCGTTCCGAGATATATTGCCATGCAACTTTCCGTCGTTTCATTTATTATGACACGCTTCATCATTGTCATATTGCCTTGCATGATCATGTAGTTGACATCGTATTTGTGGCAAGGCCACCATGCATAATTTTTCATACATGTCACTCTTGATTCATTGCCCATCTCGGTACACCGCCGGAGGCACTCATATAGAGTCATATTTTTTCTAGTATCGAGTTGTAATCCTTGAGTTGCAAATACATAGATCATTGTCCCGTGTGAGGAAATAAAAAAAAGGAGAAAGGCCAAAGAAAAAAAGAGAAGGCCCAAGAAAAAAGAGAAAGGCCAAATAAAAAAAAGAGAAGGCCCAAAAAAATGAGAGAAAAAGAGAGAAGGGGCAATGTTACTATCCTTTTTTCACACTTGTTATCATGTAATACTGCAAGGAAGTGCCTCCTTATTACGCACAAAAAAATGAATACTCTCCCAGCTAGCTGGGACCCACCATAGTGGGAGGCTGACTTGTGGGCCTTCTAAGTTGATGTGGACGGAGGGCCTTTTCAACTTAGTCAACAAACGATTCTATAACTAGTGACCGTTGGATTGTTAACATCCAACCGGCATCCTGCTTCTTCAACCTCTGATTTTCTTGCTCCAACCATCCAAACCACCGCGTGCTCTTGCCTCCTGTGGCCAGCTATGCTGCCGCGGAGGCCTCACCGCCCCTACTACTCCCACCGCTGGCCAGGCCATCCCTCTACTCACCCACACCCCTTGTTATTCTGCGGTGACGGCAGCCTCACACCGTAGCCGAACCAGTGAACCCTCGTACTCCTCTCCGCGTGGGCATCCATTGCCGCATCTTCCCCGGCTCCGCGTCGTCCCCGTCCTAGGCCTCGTCGTCATCCACCGCCTTGGTGCTCTCGGCGCGGTGTGGTCAATGTGGTCAAGGAACGACTTCCATCGGAAGAGTATTGTACGTGGAGAGGCTGACAGCTGGGTCCACGGCCGCAGCAAGGAAGTGCCTCCTTATTACGTGCAAAATAATGATTCCTCCACCTAACAGTAGGGACCCACCCGACAGGCCACCGTATTTCATGAAAAAAACGTCCACCCCCACTGTTGGGACCCACATGCTACATCTTCGCACGCAAGGAAGTGCCTGACAGTCGGGACCCACCTGGTTGAAGCGTACGTAGCGTTGTCATTCTGGTCGCGAACATGTACGTACATACTAGTCGATTGGTCTGTCTGCAGGCTGCAGCGATGAACCGTGGCCGAGTAAGGAAGGGCACGTGTCATAGTATAGGTGCGCACGTAGCATGTACACGTACGTACAGCCAGGGTGCAAGAAAGTAAATACGGCCACGTATGTACATACGGGTGGGGTCTCGAACGTCTACTCGCGCATACGTACGGCCAGGGCTCGTGTACATGGCTGGGTCGGAATGGAGAAACTGCGTCATCGTGTTCATCGGGAGCCAACCAGCTTTGACGGAACAGCCGATCGAAGCGAGGCCTGGCGTACCGCGGAACGGAGGAAACTGCCTTTTGTTTGACCGGCAACAGTCGAAACGAGATACTGTTAATTGGGAGGGGTCTTGCGTACCGCAAAACGGAGGATGCTGACTTCTCTTGGACCTCCTACGGTCGAAACGAGGTCCTGTTGATCGGGAGGGGTGTGGCGTACCACAAAACGGAGGAAACGGACATGTGTTGGAGCGCTACGGTCGAAACGGGGGTCCTCTTCATCGAGAGGGGTGTGGCATACCGCAAAACAGGATTCCACGGGCTACTGTTCATCTCCACCATCGACCTCCTCCAGCCTCCACGAGCTACTGTTCATCCACCGTCGACCTCCTCCAGCCTCCACCTGCGACTGTTCATCCATGGGATCCTCCTCATCAAGCCTCCACCACTCCTCCACCGGCTACTGTTCAACCAACCCTCTGCACGTGGTCCTGTTCAACCACCCCTCCGCGGGCTAATGTTCGTCCAGCCCTCCACCGACTACTGTTCAACCAACCATCCATGGGGTCATGTTCATCCAGCCCTCCACGGGGTCCTGTTCATCCACCCAAAACCGGCTCGATCGATCGGGGTCCTGTTCATCCAGCAGCAACGGCCTCTACTACCACGGGGTCCTATTCATCCAACCCCCCCAACAACGCACATTGTTCATCAAGAGGCAGCAGGTTCCACAGGCTTCAGTTAGCAGCAGTAGCGAAGGAATTGCTCGATCGGATTTAGTTAACAGCCTGTTCGATCGATCGCTCGGGTTGAGTAACGTGTAGCCTGCTGTGCAATCGCTCGGGTTCATTAGGTGAACGCCTCGCTCAGGTTCAGTTAGAGCCCAATGCTTTGCACCCACGCGCGTATGTGTACAAGAGAAACGCGCATCGCTCGGCCCCCGACCACCCACCATAACCGGGAACTCCCCTATATTTTCCTCGCCCTCGCTTCTACCACAGTTTTTTCCGTCATGGACGGCCCAAAGAATGTCATGCAGCTGCGTCTCCGGCCAGCCCAGGACGAAAAGCCCATTTCTATCATGATTTTTTGTCATAGAAGTAGGAGCCCACCACATCTATGATGATACCGGGTTTTGTCACAATTGTCGTCATAGAAGTGTCATAAGCATGACAAAAAAATCCGTTCAGCCCAAAGTGTCACGGATGTCTCTTTTTTTTTGTAGTGAACCATAGCATTAAACCTTTGGATCCAATCAGTCCCTTACGGAATAGCGGATAAACTAGGGTTTAAGCTTCTGTCACTCTTGCAACCCATCATCTAATAAATACTCCACAATACATTCCCTTAGGCCCAAATATGGTGATGTGTCATGTAGTCGACATTCACATGACACCACTACAGAAATCACAACATACATACTATCAAAATATCGAATACATATCAAGTTCACATGATTAGTTGCAACATGATTTCTCCCGTGACCTCTAGGACAAAAGTAACAACTCACAAATGATAATCATGCTCAAGATCAGAGGGGTATTAAATAGCATATTGGATCTGAACATATAATCTTCAACCAAATAAACCATATAGTAATCAACTACAAGATGAAATCAACACGACTAGTCACCTACAAGCACCAATCTATAGTTCTGGTACAAAGATTGAACATAAGATATGAACTAGGGTTTGAGATGAGATGGTGCTGTTGAAGATGTTGATGGAGATTTCCCTCCCCAAGATGCGAGGTTTGTTGGTGATGATGATGACGATGATTGCCCCCTCCGGGAGGGAAGTTCCCCCAGCAGAATCACTCTGGCAGAGGGAAAAAGTGCTCCTGCCCATGTTCCGCCTCGAGATGGCAGCGCTCCATCCCGAAAGTCCTCTCCTTATTTTTCCTAGGTCAAAATGACTTGTATACCAGAAGATGGGCACCGGTGGTGGGCCGAGAGGAGCACAACCTACCAGGGCGCGTCTGGGCTCCCTGGCGCCCAGGTGGGTTGTGCCCACCTGGTGGGCCCCCTCTGGTACTTATTGGCTCCAATATTCCTCATATATTGGCTCCAATAAAAAATCTCCGTAAAGTTTCAACTTGTTTGGAGTTGTGCAGAATAGGTGGCCTGACGTAGCTTTTCCAGGTCCAGATTTCCTGCAGCCGAAATTCTCCCTCTTTGTGTGTACCTTGCATATTATGAGAGAAAAGGCATTAGAATTACTCCAAAAGGCATTATTATGCATAAAAACATTGTAAATAATAGTAGGAAAACATGATGCAAAATGGACGTATCAACTCCCCCAAGCTTAGACCTCGCCTGTCCTCAAGCGAAAACCGAAATCTAAAAACATGTCCACATGCTTAGAGAGAGAGGTGTCGATAAAAACAAAATACGGACATAGAAGCATCATGTAGATTATTATAACAGCAACAAACTTAAATGTAAGACTTTTATCATAAACTTCTCATGAATAAGTACCAATCATCACACTATCAAAGTATAAAGAATAAACTCTATTAGAAACCAACAAACTATGGTCTCAGTCAACTTTGCAACTACAATTCATCATCCTTTTAGGAAGGGTCACGTATCGAAGCCTTTAGGCAAGTCCACATACTCAACCATCATATAGTCTTCTATGATTGCTAACACTCAGTACGTACACATGATCAAAACATTTCAACTGGACACATAGAAGGATAGGGGCTTATAGTTTCGCCTCCCAGCGTATTCACCTCAAGGGTGATGTCAACAATAATAACTCATGCCACCCATATTCAACTGGACATATGTGCCTAGATCTTTCCTCACCACATGATGCTTGCCTAAGGAGAAAAATTAAAAGGAATAGAGAGAAAAACTATGACTCTTGCATAAAGGTAAATGCATAAAACTAAAAGATAGGCCCTTCGAGGAGGGAAGCAGTGGTTGCCATGTGCTTATTTGTTTGTATGCTCAACCCCTTAGTGCAAAAGAACGTCACGTTGTATTGCCCCTTGTGATAGAAACCTTTATTATGCAGTATGTCGCTTTTATTCTTCACCATCACAAGTTGGTACAACACTCTATTTTCTCTTACACTAAATGATCTCACACTTTTAGAAGCGAGATTTATTGCCTTATTCCATGATGACAACTTACTTGAGGGATCTTGCTCAATCCCTAGGTAGGTATGGTGGTTTGTTGAAAATAAGATTTGGGTTTAAGGGTTTTTGGATGCACAAGTAGTATCTCTACTTAGTGCGGAATTTTTGGCTAGCAAAGATAGGGGGCAAGCACCACATGTTGAAGGATCTATGACAATATAACTTCTATGTGAATATGAACAAACATGAAGCATTACATTGTCTTTCTTGTCCAACATCAACAATTTTGGCATATAATATTCTGATGGGGCTCACAATCACAAAAGATTTCCAGAATAGTGTATATATATGTGGATCTTCTGTTCCCTTATTAATTCTTTCATGAATTGCATCATTGACCAATGCTATGTTTGTCAATATCTAATAAAATTTTCTACTTATACTTTTCCCTATGTGGTGTCATCACCTACTATAAGATTAGCATATGATCTTTTTAATTTATTTCCTTTCTTTTTATTGCAACATGAAAGTAAAGAAAGCAAAAACTCAAACTAAACTTTATTATATATCTTGCACACAATTACAAGGATAGATCACTAAGCAAGCTCTCGAAAAGAAAGGATTGAACTAAACTTTTATTCATCTAAAGCAAAAGATCGAACTAAAATAAGTAAAGGCAAAAGATAGTGGGGGTGATACGATATCGGGGCACCTCCCACAAGCTTGGCGGAAGCCAAGGGGAGTGCCCATACCCAATACTCAATTTTCTTTTGGTGATGAAGAAGAAGGTGGTCGTGATGAAGTAGAGGGTTTGTCCTTCCTCAGCTTATGCTTGAGGATGGACTTTTCCTCCTCAATTCACTGATCTCCTGCTCAAGCTCCAGTACCTTTTTGTATAAATCTTGCTAATTTTCCTGCAAAAGGCGGAAGGGTATAAACTGAACCTTAGGTCTCTTTGCTTTGTTGAGGAGACTTGATTTCTTTAATTCCACATGCATGTCCCAAGGTTGAGACAATGGGGCTTCGTCCTCATCGGAGCTCGTCTCTTCCTTCTCCCTAGGATAATAGTCTTCCTCTTCCTCCGAAGTCTAGCCATAATGCTCCACATCCCCATAAGACTTGGGATTTGCGGTAAAATCAGCAACATAGCTCTCACCCTCGGAGTCTTGGGATGACACATTTTCAGATCGTATCACGTACCTCCTTTTTTTCACGATTCTGGAGTGTTCTGGAAGGACACTTATATGTGTCCTTCCGGTGTCATAGTTTGGATAGTATTACTTTCAACATTAATGGGCGTACCTGAGATATAATGTTTTATTCATTACCCATTAACAACCTTTGGGTTAGTACCTTCGGCATTATTTATTTTTGATAGCTCCAGACCGATAAACCTCCTTGATTACATAAGGTCCTTACCATTTGGAGAGGAGTTTTCCTACAAAGAATCTAAAACGAGAGTTGTACAAAAGAACATATTCTCCAACTTTAAACTCACGCTTTTGAATTCTTTTATCATGCCATCTTTTAACTTTTTCTTTAAATAACTTGGCATTTTCATAAGCTTGGGTTATCCATTCATCTAATGAGCTAATATCAAATAACCTCTTTTCACCGGCAAGTTTGAAATCATAGTTGAGTTCCTTGATTGCCCAATATGCTTTATGTTCTAATTCAATAGGCAAATGACAATCTTTCCCATAAACCATTTTATAAGGACACGTACCCATAGGATTTTTGTATGCTGTTCTATAAGCCCAAAGTGCATCATCTAATTTTTTATACCAATTCTTCCAGGACTTACTGACAGTCTTTTGCAAAATTAATTTATTTCTCTATTTCTAAGTTCAACTTGACCACTAGACTGATGATGATAAGGTGATGCAATTCTATGGTTAACATCATACTTGGCCAACATTTTATGGAAAGCACCATGAATAAAGTGTGAACCACCATCAATCATTAAATATCTAGGGACTCCAACCCTTGGGAAAATAACTTCCTTAAGCATTTTAATAGAGGTATTGTGATTAGCACTACTGGTTGGAATAGCTTCTACCGATTTACTAACATAATCAACAGCAACCAAAATATGTGTATACCCATTAGAAGAAGGAAAAGATCCCATGTAATCAAATCCCCAAACATCAAATGGTTCAACAGCAAGTGAATAATTCATAGGCATTTCTTGACGCTTACCGATATTACCTATTCTTTGACATTCATCATAAGATAAGACGAACTTACGAGCATCCTTGAAGAGAGTAGGCCAATAAAATCCAAATTGCAATACCTTGTGAGCAATTCTATCTCCCGCATGATGTCCTCCATAAGCTTCGGAGTGACATTTCCGTAGGATTTGTCCCTGTTCATGCTCAGGTACACAACGTCTAATAATATCATCTACTCCTTTATAAAGATGTGGGTCATCCCAAAAGTAGTGTCTTTAATCATAGAATTTTTTTTGTTGGTATGTAAATCTAGGTGGTATGTATTTAGTAACAATATAATTAGCATAGTCAGCATACCAAGGTGTACTATTAGAAAGATTTATTGCAAACAATTGCTCATGAGGAAAACTATCATTAATAGGTTGTGGGTCATAAAGATTATTTTCAAGCCTAGACAAGTTATCAGCTATGGGGTTCTCCGCTCCTTTTCTATCAGTGATATGCAAATCGAATTCTTGTAGAAAGAGAACACACCTAATGAGTCAAGGTTTAGCATCTTTATTTTTCATAAGGTATTTTATAGCTGCATGATCAGTGTGAACAATAACTTTAGAATCAACAATGTAATATCTGAATTTATAACAAGCAAACACCACTGCTAAGAATTCTTTTTCAATAGTAGCATAATTTCGTTGAGCACTGTCTAGAGTTTTACTAGCATAATGAATAACATTCAGTTTATTGTCAACTCTTTGTCCTAGAACAGCACCAATAACATAATCACTAGCATCACACATAATTTCAAAAGGTAGGTTCCAATCCGGTGGTTGAACAATAGGTGCAGAAATTAAGTCTTTTTTGAGTGTTTCAAAGGCTTCTAAACAATCATCATAAAAAACAAATGGAATATCCTTTTGCAAAAGATTTGTAAGAGGCCTAGAAACTTTAGGGTAGTCTTTGATAAATCTCCTATAGAAACCAACATGACCTAGGAAACTACGAATACCTTTGATATCTTTATGACGTGGCATTTTATCGATTGCATCAACCTTAGCTTTGTCCACCTCAATACCTCTTTCAGAAATTTTATGACCCAAGACAATACCTTCATTAACTATAAAGTGGAACTTCTGCATATTCAAGACAAGATTTGTTTTCTCGCATCTCTGCAAAACTCGATCGTGATTGCTTAAGCAATCATCAAAAGACTTCTCATATACAGAGAAGTCATCCATGAAAACCTCAACAATCTTTTCACAAAAGTTAGAGAATATAGAAGTCATACATCTTTGGAAGGTAGCAGGTGCATTGCATAAACCAAAAGGCATACGTCTATGAGCATAAGTTCCAAAGGGACAAGTGAAACTGGTCTTTTCTTGATCAGGTTGAGAAACAGGTATTTGTGGAAAACCAGAGTATCCATCAAGGAAGCAAAAATGTGTGTGCTTAGATAATCTTTCTAGCATTTGATCGACAAAACAGGCAGAGGGTAATGATCTTTTCTAGTTGCTTTATTTAATTTTCTAAAATCAATTACCATTCTATAGCCTATCACAATTCTTTGTGGAATAAGTTCATTCTTATAATTAGGAACAACAGTAATACATCCTTTCTTAGGGACACAATGAACAGGACTTACCCATCTACTACCACCTATAGGATAGATTATACCTTCTTCCAGAAGTTTTAAGATTTCCGTTCTTACCACTTCCTTCATTTTTGGATTTAACCGACGTTGGTGATCAACAACGGGTTTAGCATCAGGTTCCATATTAATCTTGTGCTGACATAGAGTGGGACTAATGCCCTTTAAATCATCAAGAGTATATCCAATAGCAGCTCGGTGCTTCCTTAGAACTTTCAATAAGCTTTCTTCTTCATGTTCTGAAAGGTTAGCACTAATAATAACACGATATATCTTCTTTTCATCAAGATAAGCATATTTAAAAGTGTATGGAAATAGTTTTAGTTCAAACATAGGATCACCTTTAGGTGGAGGAGGACCTCCTAGAGTTTTAGTAGGCAAATTGTGTTTAAGCAGAGGACGTTGTTCAAAGAAAATCTTATCTATTTCATTTCTTTCATGCTTGTGTAAATCATTTTCATGGTCTAGCAGATATTGTTCTAGTGGATCAGTCGGAGGCACAACAATAGAGGAAAGACCAATTATTTCGTCCTTACCAGGCAATTCTTTTTCATGAAGCTTTCTACTAAACTTGGAAAAATTAAACTCATGAGACTCATCACCAAAACTAACACCGACAGTTTGTTTCTCACAATTTATTTTAGCATTAACGATGTTCAAGAAAGGTCTACCAAAGATAATGGGACAAAATTCATCTTGTGGGGAACTAAGAACAAGAAAATCAGTAGGGTATTTTATTTTCCCACACAAGACTTCAACATCTCTAACAATCCCAAGTGGTGTGATGGTGTCTCTATTAGCAAGTTTAATAGTGGCATCTATTTCTTCTATTTCAGCGGGTGCTATGTCATTCATAATTTCTTGATATCAAGTAAATGGAATAGCACTCACGCTAGCACCTATGTCACATAAACCATGATAACAGTGATCTCCTATTTTAACTAAGACAACGGGCATGCCAACAATAGGTCTACGATTATCCGTTTTATCAGGTTTGAAAATTTTAGTGCTGCATTACAGAAGTTAATAACATGCCCATGTATATTTTCTTCCAAGAGATCCTTAACCATAGAAACACTAGGCTCTACTTTAATTTTTTTATCAGGTTTTGGTGTTCTAATATAACTTTTGTTGACCACAGTTGAAACTTTAGCATGTTCCTTTATCCTAACAGGGAAAGGTGGTTTCTCAATATTATAAAGTATAGTTTCCTCTTTAGCTAGTTCCGGTTCTTTACTTTCTTCTTTAATAGGTGGGTGATATTTAAACCACTTCTGTTTAGGGAGATCAACATGAGTAGCAAATGATTCACAAAAGGAGGCTATCTCAGAGTCAAGTCCTAATTTAGTGCTAAAGTCTTGAAAAGCATCGGTATTCATAAAAGATTCAACACAATCAACTTAAGCTTAATACCTGACTCTTTCCTTCATTGAGTTCCCAATCTTCAGAGTTGTATTTAATTCTTTCCAAAATATCCCACCAAAATTCAATAGTCTTCTTTATGAAAGAACCAGCACAAGCAGTATCAAGCATGGATCGATCATTATGAGAAAGCCGAGCATAAAAAATTCTAGATAATAATTTCTCTTGAGAGCTCATGATTGGGGCGTGAATATAACATTGACTTAAGCATCCCCCAAGCTAGAGCGATACGTTCTCCTTCACAAGGCCAAAAATTATATATGTAAATCCGATCACGATGAACTAGATGCAGGGGATAATTTTTTTGGTGGAACTCCAATTTCAATCGATTCCAATTCCAGGATCCAATATCATCTCATAGCCTATACCATGCCAATGATTTTCCCTTCAAAGATAAAAGGGAAATGGTTCTTCCTAACTTCATCTCTGGGTAAACCTGCAAGCTTAAACAATCCACAAATTTATTCCACATATATCAAGTGCATATCAGGATGTTGGGTTCCATCTCCTGCATAGGGATTAGCTAGCAGTTGTTATATCATACCCGAAGGAATTTCATGTTCAATATTTTCAATAGGTGAAGTAGGTTGAGGGGTAGCTAATTGTGGTTCCGTTCGAGGTGAGGATACCCCGAACAAACCCCTCAAAGAATTGTTTTCCATAGTAACAAGTGACACTAAATTTCAGCACACTATATAAGTGTTTCCTTACCAAATTTCACTTACCAAAGAAGCTTCACTCCCCGGCAACGGTGCCAGAAAATAGCCTTGATGACCCACAAGTATATGGGATCAATTGTATCTCTTTTCAATAAGTAAGAATGTCGAACCCAACGAGGAGCAGAAGGAAATGACAAGTGGTTTCCAGCAAGGTAATGTCTGCAAGTGCTGAAATTGTAAGTAACAAAGTAGTTTGATAGCAAGATAATTTGTAACGAGCAAGTAACGATAATATTAACAAAAGTGCAGCAAGATAGCACAATCCTTTTGAGGCAAAGGACAGGCCAACATGGTATCTTATACTAAGCAAAGCGTTCTTGAGGGTACACAGGAATTTCATCTAGTCACTTTCATCATGTTGATTCGATCCGTGTTCGCTACTTTGATAATTTGATATGTGGGTAGACTTGTGCTTAGGTGCTTTTCTTACTTGAAAAAACCTCCTACTTATGATTAACCCCCTCGCAAGTATCCGCAACTACGAGAAAAGTATTAAGAATAAATTCTAACCATAGCATTACACTTTTGGATCCAATCGGTCCCTTACGGAATAGCGCATAAACTAGGGTTTAAGCTTATGTCACTCTCGCAACCCATCAACTAATAACTACTCCACAATGCATACCCTTAGGCCCAAATATGGTGAAGTGTCATGTAGTCGACGTTCACATGACACCACTAAGGAAATCACAACATACATACTATCAAAATATCGAACGCATATCAAGTACACATGATTACTTGCAAGATGATTTCTCCCGTGACCTCAAGAACAAAAGTAACTACTCACAAATGATAATCATGCTCAAGATCAGAGGGTTATTAAATAGCGTATTGGATCTGAACATATAATCTTCCACAAAATAAACCATATAGTAATCAACTACAAGATGTAATCAACACTACTAGTCACCTACATGCATCAATCTATAGTTCCCGTACAAAGATTGAACACAAGAGATGAACTAGGGTTTGAGATGAGATGGTGTTGTTGAAGATCTTGATGGAGATTGCCCTCGCCAAGATGGGAGAGTTGTTGGTTATGATGATGACGAAGATTTCCCCCTTCGAGAGGGAAGTTCCCCCGGCGGAATCGCTCCGCCGGAGGGCAAAAGTGCTCCTGCCCAAGTTCCGCCTCGAGACGGCGGCACTCCGTCCCGAAAGTCCTCTCCTTATTTTTTCTAGGTCAAAATGACTTATATACAAGAAGATGGGCACCGATGGTGGGCCGAGGGGAGCACAACCCACCGGGGCGCGCCTGGGCTCCCCGGCGCGCCCAGGTGGGTTGTGCCCACCTGGTGGGCCCCTCTGGTACTAATTGGCTTCAATATTCCTCATATATTCCATAAAAAATCTCCACAAAGTTTCAACTTGTTTGGAGTTGTACAGAATAGGTGGCCTGACGTAGCTTTTCCAGGTCCAGATTTCCAGCTGCCAGAATTCTCCCTCTTTGTGTGTACCTTGCATATTATGAGAAAAAGGCATTAGAATTACTCCAAAAAGCATTATTATGCATAAAAACTTCATAAATAATAGTAGGAAAACATGATGCAAAATGGACGTATCAGGCACCCGCATAGGAATCTCCGCTCCTCAGGAGGCAGCGTGGGAGGGCCGCTCCCTCTGGAGGTCTTGGCTTCGTTTGCCTCGCGAAGCTTGGCCCCTCACAAGGGTCTTGCCTTGTTGGTTTTGTAGATGGGCCGTACCAGGCCGTCGATGGAGCCACGCAGTGGGCCGCAGGCAGGCAAGTCTGGGTACCCTGGTTCCCAGAACGCCGACAGCTACAACCGTGGGAATACCGTGCATGAGGCCGCAAAAGTGTTATGATGTGTTACATTCTAGATCGGTGTGACTTAGGATCGAGGACCTAACAAAGGGCTCGTTTGAATTTCAGAATTCTAACAACGACGGTGTCGATGTATAAAGCATGGGTACTTTATACCCTGCCTTATGCACAGATAGTGGTAGCTTCTTATCACACCCAATAAGCGATCCTATCCGAGAGGAACTTGAAGGTCCCATCAAGGACAGAACCGCATATTGAAGACATTTTTGCAAGGTGGATATCATCAAATCGTACGATTACATAGTAGCTGGGGATACATACAAAGGCATACAAATGCCACATGAATACAGTAAACATCACACATGAGAACAACATCCGACTACAGATGAAACACAAAAAGAAACTCAAACGACATCCACCCTGCTAGCCCAGGCTGCCGACCCGAAACCTATCCCCTGATGGAAGAAGAAGAAGTGGAAGAACTACAAACAAGTAAACATCGCTCTCACATCACGATCATCGCATAACTTGCACCTGCAACTGGAAACGCTATAAGAGGTGCTGAGCAAAGCAGTAACATAGCCAAACAACAATTTGCTAGGTTGTTGAAAAAGGTTAGAGGCTGTCATGGCAATTTGGGAGGCTTGATAAACAAGTGGTAGTTAGCGCGACATAGCAATAGCATCGAGAAAACTAGCAAAGCAAAGATAGTAGTGGTATCCAGGTAACGGTCATCTTGCCTGAAATCCCGCTACGAAGAAGACCGAGTCCATGAAGAAGACGAACCCACTTAGTCGAACGAATCCTCGCGATCGCAACAAAACAGGAACTATCGAGAAGAAGCACAACCAGAAAGAAGCAAACAACATAGTGAACACACAACACATAAACATGACATGATGCTCACCCAAGGATGATGCATGACAAGGCTACATGATGCTACTCAGGGCAAGAGATGATGCATACAAAACATCACATCAAAGCAAGTTTAAATGAGGCCCGAAACAACATATAACAATTCCGGTAAGTCCTCATATGCAAATTTTGAAATTGGTCCATATCTGAATAACACATTAAGTTAGAGTTGTTAAACAGCAAGTTAACATGCACCATTATGATCTATACGTCTTTCTAGTCAAGTTACATATAAAGTTCGTTTAATTCGGAGCTACCCTAAAAGATATAAGCAAAACAAGTTAAACATGGCATTGATGCAAAATGCATTCAAACATCAAGAAGACACACTCAACACATGGATGCAACAAGATAATATGATTCTACACACAAAGCCAAGCAAGTTTCATATAGAGCATGATTAAAACGGAGAATGGTTCAACACATACACATGAAACAAGTTTAAAGGACTAGCTGTCCAAAACAGCGACTAGGCATATAGCAAGCATCAAAACAACATGCTACAAGAACAAGATTGACACAACCATGACATGCACTTGAAGAACAGGTAACATGCTTCAAATAATATCAAGGTTCAGGTTCATAGGCATCAAGATTAATCTAACATGATCAATGCAACAAGCCACTTTATAACATAGATTACGACTGAAAAATAGGGCATACATGCGAGCAGAAATAACATGTTGACATGTTGGAGGCATGGAACAATGATGCTACAGTGCAATAGCATAGCAAGCAAAAGCTTGGCATTAAATTACAGGTTAAGCATGGCAAAACATGATTACTAAGAATCTCCATATTATGCATAGATTTGATGGTAGCATCAAGTAAACATGGCAACAAATATACAGTTTCAGCCTTAGTAGAACAGTAACAACAAGTATCCTACTTCAGAAGCTTGTGCTAGTCACCACAGGATATATCATGGCATGAAATAAATACTACAAGCAAGAGGACATAAAATGCGCCAAACACATGTTGACAAGATGCTCATATGATGTATGCATTAAATCACACGAAAATAACAAAAGGGCAAGTTATAACAGCTTTTAGTAGTTAACATAAACATGCACTAATTCAAGAGAGTTTAACATGTCAAGATGAACTCCAATAGGAATGCAACCATAGCCATCATGGAGATCACGGAGAGCAGAACAGTTCTATATAAAGAACATCCTCATAGGATCATTATGCACAAAGTTATGACATTCACAATATGCATGTGTGATATGAATGTCCAGGGACTTGGCCAATTTTTAACAGAAAAACAGAGTGAGCGTGATATAGCAGGACTCGCCCACGGCGACGGATAAGGGCAGCGGCTGGCGGCATCACTAGATGGGCTTCGGCCCACGCGAAGAGGAGGCAAGGCAGGCCGGCGGGAGGAGCTGGGCTGGGCCTCGGGGCGCGCGGTGGTCCACGCGCGCAAGCGCTCGATGAGGCGTCGTCCTCCTCGTGCACCTGCACGAGCAGGGAGGCATGGCAGCGATGGCAGTGGGCGGCGGTGGCGCCTGTCATCGGAAGGAGGCTGGGACGGCGGGAACGGGCGCCGGACGGACAGTTCCGATCGCTGGGGGCCGGATCTGGTCAACGGCGGCGGCAGATGGAGCCCGTGGGGGCAAGGATGGCCGGGAACCATCGGATCCGATGAGAAGGAGGTCAGGGGATGCCACATCCGGTCGAGGCGGAGGTCGTGGGGGCGACTAGCGGCCGCGGTGAGCTCGAGGGAAGCTCGGGCTCGAGCACGAGACGGCGGGGGCGCTTTGGCGGCGAGGTGAGGGGCTCTGTTGCAGGGGAGGCGGAGCTCGGGCGCGGGGAGCGGGGCGTTCCGGCGGCGGCGCGCTAGGGCGCGGGTATCCTCGGCCCGGATGCGGCCTGGGGTGGGCCCGTGATGGGCTAGGCGGGCCGCGGAGGTGGGAGCTGGTTAGGGACGACGTGGCAGCCTCCAGTTGGCCGGGGCGGCTGCGTAGGTGACGTGGCGGCGGCGCTGGGTGGTGCTGGCAGTGACAAGTGGCGGGGGAGGAATATGCACCGGCGCTGAAAATGAGGATGGAGGCGGCTGGAGGTTAGGGGGAGAGCTAGCTGCCCAAAATGGCAAGGGAGGCGTCTATAAATAGAAAGGGGCTAGGGTTTGAGGGTTTTAGAGCATTTCAGAGCCCTCCAATCTCGATCGGACGGTTCCAGAGAGAGGGGTAGTGTCGGTGGGCTACTGGGCTGTGTAGGATGGCTTGGGCTGAGGGGAGAGAAAAGAAGTGCAGCCCGGCATCAGTTTTCGGAAACCGAAAACGTCCGACACTTGACCGGCTATATTGCGGCTATATGTTTAACGATTGGGCTATCAACGGACTCTAAATGCGACAAAATTTGGCAGGCGGTCTACCTATAACATAACAACACCACACGCCAACTTTAAACCATTCCGAGAACATTTTTATGCCACTTATAAAATAATATTTCGGAGGTGCCGCGGGCGCATGCGAGTGTGAAAGGGATCGAAACGGACAACAGAGACAACTGGGAGACCGGTACGGATGCAAGTTTTGAAAAGCATGCAGATGAAATGCATATGATGACATGGCAAAGTGCAACGCGCAAGCGGATGACATGGCAACGACAGCGAATAACTGGAACACATATGGCGCAACGGTCTCGCGGCGTTACACTTCTCTACGACTAAGGCTTGCCGAGAAGATCGGGATTCAAGACCCAGTTGTTGGACCCGACTGGGGAGGAGCACAAGGCAAAGCATGAAGATTAACAACGAAGGCAACCCTTGCCGGCAAGGCGAATTCCCGACAAGCTCTATGGCAGGCAAACTCTCACTCGCCAACAGCGCTCCACCTCATCGGGCATCATGTCACCAATCGATGCGGTGTCGAGCCCGCAGGCGGTTAAGTGGGGTTTGTCAGGCACGTGGCAGCCTGCTAGAAGGGGATTTTCCTGTAATGACACCCGTCCAGAAGGCGTGTCAATATAATAGGAGGTAGCTGGGCGAGCAGTGCAGCAACCTTCACTAGAAAAAAAAGACACATCCACGACATTATGGCTCGAACGACAAGTTTTTCTGTCATGCTTATGACACTTCTATGACGATAATAGTGACAAAAACATGGATCATCATAGATGTGGTGGGCTCCTACTTCTATGATAGAGAATCATGACAGAAAATGGGCTTTTGATCCTAGGCGGGCCGGAGACGCACCTGCATGAAATTCTTTGGGCCATCCATGTCAAAAAAATCTTGGTAGAAGCAAGGGCGAGGAAAGTATCAGGTTGTTCCCGGTAACGGTGGGTGGTCGGGGCCGAGCGATGCACTGTGGTTTCCGCGTTTCTCTCGTACGTGCGTGTGTGCGAGGCATTGGCTAACGAGCGATCGCACTAGCTACACTACTGAACTCGAGCGGTCGATCCCTTGGGTGTTAACTGAACTCGAGCGATACATTCGCTGCTGATTGAACCTCAGTGATTCCTTTGCTGCTGCTGCTAACTGAACCCGAGCGATCGATCACTACTGTTGCTTGCTGAAGCCGATCGAGCCCCCATGCGAGACGTAGCCAGCCGGTGTTGGGTTGCCTCTCGATGAACAGTTATCGTTGCTATCGTGTGCACGATGCGTAGAATGAGTCAAGACGTGGTGAGTGGAGCCGGCTGGTTGGTTGTGGATGAACGGGACCCCGTGGTGCTAGGTGGTTGCCGCTGGATGAATAGGACCCCGAGGAGGCCGCCACACCCCGGCCGGTTGGGGGTGGATAAACTGGACCACGTGGAGGCTATAGGAATAGTTGCCAGTGGAGCCTGATGAAGGACGACGGTGGATGAACAGTAGCCCGTGGAGTCTCGTTTTGTGGTATGCCACACCCCTCCCGATGAACAAGACCCCGTTTTGACGGTAGGCGCTCCAACAGAAGTCCATTTCCTCTGTTTTGCGGTATATGCCACACCCCACCCGATCAACAGGACCCCATTTCGACCGTAGGCACTCGAACAGAAGTCTGTTTCCTCCGTATTGCGGTACGCCAGACCCCTCCCGATGAACCGGATCCCGATGAACCGCTTCCTCCATTCTGCGGTACGCCAGGCCTTGTTTTGGCTATTCCGTCCAAGCGGGTTGGCTCCTGATGAATAGGACGCATTGCGTTGCCTCTCGATGAACACGATGTTGTTTCTCCGTTCTGACCCAGCCAGTTGGTTGTCCATGAATAGGATGCCGTTGCTACTGTCTGTTGCCTCTCCATGTACATGAGCCCTAGCCGTACGTATGAGCGAGTCGGCATTCAAGACCCCACCCGTATGTACGTATGTGGTCGTATTTTTTGGCATGTGGCTGTACATACGTGTTCATAGTTTAGAAGGGACTGCCTGACTGCTACATTAGGGGCTCTACTACTACACATGCCACTTCTTGCTCGGCCATGGTTCATCATTGTGGAGAGACCAATCGACTAGTATGTACGTACACGCTCGCAACCAGATAGACAACGCTATGTACGCTTCTATCGGGTGGGTCCCAACTATCAGGGCGGATAAGGACGCACTTCCTTGCATGCAAAGATATAGCTGCTGGGTCCCAGCTGTCAGGAGAGGAATCATTTTTATTTTGCGAGTAATAAGGAGGCACTTCCTTGTGTTCGAAGATGTAGCTGGTGGGTCCAACTGTCAGCTTTACCGACTAAAGTCCTCTTCTGATCACTGTCATTCATTGACCTCGTTGACCACGCCGCACCGAGAGCATCAAGGAGGTGGAAGACGGTGATGCCTAGGAAGGGAACGACGTGGAGCCAGGGAAGACGAGGTAGGTGGATGCCCACATGGAGGGCAGTACGAGGGTTCATTGGTTCGGCTGTGGTGTAAGGCTGTCGTTCCGAAGAATAACAGGGGGTGTGGGTGAGTAGTGGGAAGGCCTGGCTAGTGGTAGTATGGTCAGGCGGTGATGCCTGCATGGCAGCACAACTGGCCACGGGAGGCGGGAGGAGGCGGTATGGCAGGCGCTAGTCTGGGCGGCAAGAGCAACAAGACCAGAGGTTGAAGATGCATCACGGCCGTTGGATTAACATCCAATGGTCACAACAGCTAGAATCATTTATTAACTAAGTTGACAAAGCCCTGCGTATGCGTCAACTTAGTAGGCCCATAAGTCAGCATCCAAATTTGGTGGTTCCCACCTAGCAGGGGGGATCATTTTTTGCGCGTAATAAGGTGGCACTTCTTTGCGTCTGAAGAAGTTTTCTTGTTTTTTTAATTTCTTCTTTTTCGAGTTAGAATAAAAATAAAACAATTTAGCATCTATGATGCAATCTATATTTTCGTGAAATGGATCATAAATAAAGCTAGTGGGTCCCAGCTGTCAGGGAGAGGAAACTTTTTTCCGCGCAATAAAGGAAGAACTTCTTGTGCGCGAAGATGTAGTTGGTGGGTCAAACCTGTCAGGGGGAGAAAACATTTGCTTTCGCATAATAAGGAGACACTTGCTGCGTGCGGCGATGGGCCATGTGGGTCCCTACTGTCAGCCACTCCTTGTACATGCCTCTTTCGATGGCTGTCGTTTGTTGACAAAGTTGACCACGCCGTGCTGAGAGAACCAACGCGGTGGACGATGGCGAGGCCTAGGAAGGGAATGACCCAGAGCCGGCGAAGACACAACAGTGGATGCCCCCGTGGAGGGGAGTATGAGGGTTCACTGGTCCGGCTGCACTATGAGGTTGCCGTTGCCGTTGCCGGAGAATAAAAGGAGGTGTTGGTGAGTAGAGGAATGGCATGGACGGCGATAGGAGTAGGGTGGGCCGGTGAGGCCTGCGCGGCAGCACAGCCGGCCACGGGAGGAGGTAACGGGGGGTACCACAGGAGGTGGTTTGGGCGATTGAAGCAAGAATATCCGAGATTGAAGAAGCACGATAGCTGTTTGATAGACATCCAATGGACACTACTGCTAGAATCGTCTATTGACCACAAGTTGACAAAGCCTTGCGTACGTCAACTTAGTAGGCCCACAAGTGAGCTTCACACATCTATGGCAGAGAACATACAACCCATTTGCGATTTGTAATAATGTACAACCCATTCTTGAATTCTAATGGAATTTACTGGAGCCCATTTACTGTTTGTTAAAATTACAACCCATTTTCTAGCTAGGACAACAGTTAATAATTTCTAACAACTGCTCAAAAAATAATTCAACCATATTTCACACATTTTGATGTGATCTGAAATATTTTTATCCCAAGATTTTAAGTCAGATTAAATCTAATATCAAAATAAATTTGTATTAGGTAATGTCAGAATTGGGGCTCCGTGCACCCAAACAAGGTTCGAACTCTGGGGCGTGTGCGAAGATCTAACCCAGCCTTGGCCTCAAGCTCATCACCTCATGGCCTTGCCTCGTCAAGTACGTGCGAGTGGGGAAGGGAATGAACACAGAGATTTACCCAGGTTCAGGCCACCTTGCGGTGTAAAACCCTACTCCTGCTTTGTGGTGGATTGCCTCATGAGGAGGATGAGGATGAACATGTACAGTGGATGAGCTGCCTCGCGAGGGCTCCGGGAGTGAGAATGGATCGGCCACTCTCTATGGTGGAGGCTAGCCTATACTTATAGTGGCCTTGGTCCTCTTCCCTCGTAGCTTAGGCGGGAATGGATCCCACACCAGCCAATTTGAAAGGGGACAAGAAGTACGTCTTATCCTGACGAAAGGTGGTCTTCACCTACAAAGCTTCTGGTCATGACGCAGAGGTGGACTCAGCGATGACATTCGTCCTGCCGAGCTCGTGGTCTTGGTCTTGTTGCACCAGAATGGAAAACTTTAGGGATTCCTTGGGAACCCGCGTACGTCCTTGCCTCCTTAGCACCAAAGAGGAAACTTTCCTCCTCTATGCCCGCTGGTGCCTGCCTGGCCTTGGTCGTCATGGCTTATGTCATCAAGAGCCTCTTGAGGCTAGGTACCTATATAGAAATCTTGTCCTAGGGTTCTTGTAGCTGGGCCATACCGGGTCGTCGATGAGGCCGCGTGCTGGGTCACAGGCAGGCTAGTCTGGGTATCCTCGATCCCAGAATGCCGACAGGTAAAAAGCCAATGAAATTTTGCGCGTGGAACAAGTAATGATATTAAAAAATTCAACATCCAAAAATAATAATTTTGAAACTAATTACCTATTCGGTGCATTTTTTATATTTATAGCCATTTTTTTTATAATTATAGCCTATTTATTATTTCTTAAAGCCCATGTTCTTGGCAAGCCTAATGCATCCCTCCTAGGTAAGATTTGTAGCCCAGTGGAGAATAAGAAGTTGACCTGGGTTGGGTATTCCGCAAAAAACTATAGCTGGGCTAGCCATTTTCACATTGAAAAATTAATATCTGGGTTGGATATTTAGTCGACATAAAAAATAGCCTAGGCTAGACAAGCCACAACCCGCCCAGTTGATATGCTGCTCCTCAGAACAACAACAAAAACATCGCTCAAGAAAAACTCTGCTCACACCTCAAAAAAATGGTTGAGCTGTTGGGTCCCAGCTATCGGCCACTCCTTGTGCAATTCTCTCGTTTATTAACTATATAGGTTGACAATGGTGTGGGACCGTGATGTCAGGAAACCAGGAGTAAGCAATTTTTTTATAGTTGTAATAAGGAGGCACTTGCGTACATATGGCTATGGCCCTGGTGGGTCTGTACTGTCATCCTCTCCACGTAAAGTCATCTCATGGTTCCTCATGTTCATTGACCTTGTTGACAACATGAGACAGTAGTGCCACGGCAAGCGCAACAACTCGAAGGACGATAGAGAGGGCCTTGCGGGCCCTACGAATGGTCTGATACAGCGCCCACTACTCGTTCACGAAGGCAGGATCATAGTGCCACATGTCCGCGACGACATTGTCGTTCGCTTGTTCGCTGGCGATTCGTCCCTCCGCGAGATGGTGCTCATTGAGGAGAGAGATATTGTAGCACTGGTCCTCCAGCGCTTGCTAGAATGTTGATTCCGGCAATGCTGGTTCCGCCATTAGGGCATCGAAGTGTGGCCGCACATGCTCTATGGTGAACACGTCATGAACCGGCTTGGGCCGTGGCACCGGCACCTGGTCATAAGCCTCGTCCATCGTCTGGTTGTCGGTGCTGAGCTCAGCGAGCTCACTGGCGAGCTAGCACGTCTGGCTGCTAGAGCGGACCGCTGACAAGCACGAGTTTGACCGCCCTGGCCCACCTAGACCCCCTCTGATGCGGAGCATCCTACGATCATCCCCATGGACCTACCATCGTCTCATCAAGAGCCAAGAGGACCTATGACACGAGCACGAGCTAGAGCTCTCGAGAACGAGGTGACTTCCTTCCTTAGTGATATCAAATATGATCCACTCGAGACATGGCTACTACCTAAGTCCGATATGCTATGCATGATTAGGTGTCAAGAGGAACCTCCCGAGGATGCACGTGAAGACGGACAAGCCGCCAAGTCCATGGATGAAGAGAACCAACGGAAACGGACAAGTTCACCTTCCAGGCCCCGGACATCCGGCCAATACCCGGACATCCGGCCCCTGGAGCAACCACAGCAGCAGCAGCCCAGACGCCCAAGTCTACAGGGCCCGGACATCCGGCCCCAGCCCGGAAATCCGGCAAGAAGCCTGGACATCCGGCGCCACGCTACAAAATATCCAGAAGTTGAGCCCTCCAGCCCGGACATCCGGCCGCCAAGCCTGGACATCCGGCCCCTCGGGAAGGCCCGGACATCCGGCCCGTCGCCCGGACATCCAGCCCCCCTGTCTGCGCATAGTAAAGGGCCGAGGCCCGTGTACCCGTTCGACCCTCTAGACTATATATACTCCTTCTCCCCCATGTTTCTAGGGTCAGCATTGGTTTAGCTCATATGTGAGATAGAGCATTGCTCATCCATATGGATCTCCTCCTCGAGAGAGACTGCGGCCCCTCTTCGGAGACGATCCACGTTGGATTCAAGACCGCCTCTTGGGTGGCCCCCCTCAAGACCTCGTTTCGAAGAAGAATCTGTTACCTCTTGTATCGTCCCTTGTTGGATTTGGACCGTGTGATCTCTATGTATTCTTGGATCTAGCGCATGTGTAATCGAATCTTGTTGGTTGAGTGATTTCTCTCGTGTTCCCCTCGTGTTTCCCTCGTGTTTCCCCTCGTGTTCATCACGTTCTTCGTAGGGATCCGCTCCTTTCGTGAAAGATCGGCCATCTAGGATTCCACCCTACATCGTCTTGGTATCATGAGCCACATTGATCACTATTTCGGAGCCCCCTCTCTTTGTTTTCTAGCTTGATTTTGTTGTTTTTCGTCATAATCCGAAAATTCCCCCACAAAAATAGCCCCAATTTTTTTTTGTGATTTGTTGGTGTGATGAAGTTTTGTTGGCTTTGATCAGCGGATTTCGTGTGTTGCAGGTAGATCTAGCTTTTCCCCATCTTTTCCCCAAATTTCATCCACAAAATCTTCCGAATTTTGCCCGAATTTGACCTCTCCACGCGGTGTTCTTCGGATCCCGAGCCCGGACATCCGGCCCGACCAGCCCGGACATCCGGCCCGTCCCGGACATTCGGCCATCAGCCCAGACATCCGGCCCCTGACAGCATTACTTCCACCCTCAACCCCGTTTACCGCCTAACTTTCATCCAATTTTGTTCCGGAGCCCACATACACTTCCGCATACCACCACCACTTCCGCATAGCACCACCATAGCCTTTCCCACTACAAACTCCAACAATTTTGACCCATTTTGCTTTGAGAATTTGATTTGTGGTTTCCGTGTCCTATTGTGTTTCGGCTATCTAGGTACTGTTCGGCATCAACATGACCACCGCCCATCTTCGCCAAGGACTACTACGAACGGCTACATCACTTCGGTATCACTTTCACTTTCATATCATCTTGGTATCGTGATATCATCATACTCTCTTGCATTTGCATTGATACCCCATAGCCTTACTTTTGCGTAGCTTACCCATCGAGACTAGCCTTTGAGTATTGCCGACAACGTGACTTGTGCACATTAGTGTTCATACTTCCCATAGCATACATACCATCATTGAGTTGCATATCTTGGTATCATCTTTTGTGTCACAAAGTTGTCTTCACATACACAATTGCTATCTTGGTTCGTGAAGCATTGCATGAGAAAAGAGCTCCAACAACAAAGAGCCAACCAAGCTTTTAAGCAAAAAGGAGAAAGATAAGCAAGAACCATAGCATCATACAACATTAAGATTATCATACTTGATCATCTTGGATCAAAGCATAGAAACATCATACATATAGCATACTTGGGATAGAAGTCATTACATTTTTGCTTAGTAGGTTGTGCACAAGTTCGTATCCGCCTATTGTGCAATCGTGCTAGCGTCTCTCTAATGTTGTGCAACAAGAGCATCTTGGTGGATTCCACATTTTGGCTCATCCTTGGTTGCCCAACCCCACTTATCTATTTGCATGTGTGTTTCCGTGTACCATATCTTGCTATTGGTCTACTTGTTGCATTTGCAAATTTGTGAATCTTTTCCAACATTATTGAGTCTCACTTACAATTGCATCAAATTTTTTGCCACCATCCTAACCAAGCTCCACCATAAGCTTTCTCTTCTCTTTCTCCCACTCACATATCTTTGTTTGGAATGATGGATAGGCCAAGTACTTCTACCAACCCACCTTTCTTGGAGCAAGAAGACGACATGTCATCCTACGTCACCAAGACTCAACTATTTGGTGCACATCGGGCTTTGCATCAAGAACAACTTGCTTTGCGCGACCGCATCGACAACCTCGCAACCGACCTACGACAATCCGAGCAACGTACAAGAGACTACTTCGACACATCCATGAGTTCCCTCAAAGAAGATATCCGAACCATGATGGTCCGCTCTTCTACAACTTCGTCCTCGTCAAGACGGAGCCGCTCAAGTCGACACTCCGACGACACCCTCTCCGGTTCAAGTACACCGACATCGAACACTCTTCGTCGTGCCGCGCTTCAAGACCGTCAAGCTAACCGCAATCCTCTACACGACACCGACTCTCAAGAGCATCGACATCGTCAAAACCAAGCTGCTTCCACACAAGCACAAGAACGGCAACGCCAACGACAACAACAACAAGAGGAGCGATCGCGACAACATCAAGATGCACAAGACGCCGAGGCGCAACGTCAAGAACGACAACTACATGAAGCTCAAGCACTTGAGGTGCAACGTGCCCTTCAAGACTCAAGTCGTGCCGTAGCCAATCGAGGCCGACAAGCTCGACTACATCAAGAAGCACTTCGCGATGAAGCTCAAGAAAGGATTTACGAAGCACGTGTGCATTGACAAGCTCCTCGACTAGATCGACAAGTTCCTCGTCAAGATCGACAAGCTCCTCCTCAAGCGAGACAAGAACGGCAAGAGCATCATGAGGAAGACAACCCTCCTCGCCAAGAGCAACATGAGGAAGACAACCCTCCTCGCCAAGAGCAACATGAGATTGCCAATCCTCACCGACATGGGCGTCATCATCCCCGACCCCAACACAATGAAGAGCAACGATATGGGAAGCTAAAGTTCACCATGCCCAAGTTTACCGGAAGCAATGACACCAAAGAGTATATATCATGGGCATTGAAGGTTGACAAAATCTTCCGCTTGCAGAACTACGAAGAAGAGAAGAAGATCGCAATGGCATCCCTTGAATTCCAAGACTACATCCTCATTTGGTGGGAACAAGTCATTGAGCGCCGAGCGGCAAGAGGTGAACCACCCATCACCACTTGGGCACAAATCAACGATGTCATGAGAGCATGATTCGTGCCAAACTACTACAACCGCGACCTCTTCAAGAAACTCCAACAACTCAAGCAAGGAACCAAGAGCGTTGAAGAGTACTACAAGGAAATGGAGGTTGCCATGATACGAGCCAATGTCAATGAAGATGATGAGCAAACTATGGCGCGTTTCTTGAATGGACTCAATCACCCTATCAAGAAGATTGCCGATTTCCAACCATACTCGAACCTCATCGAGCTAGTGCATCAAGCTACCAAAGCGGAACGGCAAGTACAAGATGACTTCAAGTATGCCAAGTTCTCATCCAAGTCCTATGGCCTCTCCAACAATCAAGCTTCGATGACTCCCACTACGAGCAACGGCGACAAGTCAAGTTACAAGAAAGCTTCGACAAGCTCAAGTCGTCCTCCTACTACAAGCAACTTCAACCGAAAGCTTAATCATCATCTACTCCAACCGATGAGACCATCAATACAAGTTCCATCAAATGTTTCACATGCGGAGGCCGAGGCCACAAGTCCTTCGAGTGCACAAACAAGCGCACCATGATCCTCAACGACGACGGAACCTATGACTCCATGAGTGAAGGAGAAATGGAAGCCCTTGAGCAAGTGGCCATGAACCGACAAGTGAACAATGAAGAAGAAGATGATCACATCTTTTGTGACGAAGACTCAAGTCCCGCTCTTGTTGTCTCCAAGGTCTTGACTCTTCAACATCAACAAGACGACGATCAAAGATGCCATATCTTCCACACAAAGGCCGGCATCAATGGACGGTCTGTCAAGGTCATCATCGATGGAGGGAGTTGCCATAACTTGGCGAGTGAAGAACTATGCTCCAAACTCCAATTGTTCAAGATGAAGCACCCTCACCCCTACAAGGTTCAATGGCTAAGCGACACCGGCACAATCCAAGTCGAGCATAGAGTACAAGTCTCTTTCAAGATCGGCGCCTATGAAGACACTTTGGAGTGTGATGTCCTTCCGATGACCGTGTGCCACCTCCTTCTTGGATGGCCATGGCAATTTGACCGAGGTGTCATTCACAATGGGCGTACAAATCACTATAGCATCAAGATGAAAGGGAAAGAGTTTGTGCTACGTCCTATGTCTCCAAGCCAAGTGCTCACCAACAAGCAAAACACCCATCGTGGAGAGAATAGTGAGAGAGCGAATCAGCAAAAAGAGAGTGAGCGCCACAAGCCCAAATTGAGTGCCTCCACGATGAGCGACAAGAAAAACTTAGTTCTCTTTGCCACCAAACGTGAGATGAGAGAAGTGTGTGAGAACCCATCCAGTGTCCTACACTATGTCCTATTATGCAAGGACGAGGCACCAAAAACTAACAACTCTCACGATCTACCTTTGGTGTTATCTTCTTTAGTGCAGGAATTCCAAGATGTTTTCCGCGATGAGCTACCTCCGAGTCTACCTCCACTACAAGGCATTGAGCACCGAATCGATCTCATCCCCGGAGCACTGCTTCCCAACAAAGCTCCCTACCACGTCAACCCCGAAGAAACCAAAGAAATACAAAGGCAAGTAAAGCATCTCATAGACCATGGTCATGTGCGTGAAAGTTTGAGTCCTTGTGCCGTACCGGTCATTCTTGTGCCAAAACGAGACGGTAGCTTTCGCATGTGTTCCGATTGTAGACCTATCAATGATATCACCGTTCGATATAGGTACCCCATTCCATGCCTTGATGATATGCTGGATGAACTTTGCGGTGCCACTATCTTTTCCAAAATTGATCTTAAAAGTGGTTACTATCAAATCCGCATACAAGAGGGTGATGAATGGAAAACCGCTTTCAAAACAAAGTTTGGTCTATATGAGTGGTTAGTCATGCCTATGGGTTTATCGGAAGCACCCGGTACTTTCATGCGTTTTATGCATTACGTGTTTCACCCTTACATTGGTGAATTTGTTGTTGTCTACTTTGATGATATCCTTGTGTTTAGCAAATCTCTCAAAGAACATGTCACCCACCTTCGCACCGTGCTACAAACTCTTCGAAAAGAGCAACTTTATGCTAATATGGAAAAATGCCTATTTGGTGTTGATAAGCTTGTTTTCTTGGGTTCGTAGTATCTTCCAAGGGTGTTCATGTTGATGAATCTAAGATCAATGCTATTAAAACTTGGCCCCAACCAACCAATTTGCAACAAGTGCATAGTTTTCTTGGTTTAGCCGGTTTCTACCGTCGATTTGTGAAGGATTTTAGCACCATTGCTTCACCTTTGCATGCTTTGAGTAAGAAAAATGCACCGTTTGTTTGGGGAACATCCCAAGATATCGCTTTCAATGAGCTTAAGAATTTGCTTACTCATGCCCCCGTGCTTGCATTACCCAACTTTGACAAACCTTTTGAAATTCATTGCGATGCTAGTGGTAATGGCATAGGAGGTGTGTTAACACAAGAGAAGCGCCCCATTGCATACTTTAGTGAGAAACTCTCCGGAGCGCAACTCAATTACCCCATCTATGACAAAGATCTATATGCTTTAGTGCGAGTTTTGCATGAATGGGAACATTACCTACGCCCTCATGAGTTCATCATCCATACCGACCATGAAACACTTAAATACCTTAAGGGTCAAACTAAGTTGAACAAGCGTCATGCTAAATGGAGTGAATTTATTGAGTCTTTTCCTTATGTCATCAAGTACATTAAAGGTAAGGAAAATGTTGTGGCAGATGCACTTTCCCGTATATGCATGCTTGTTACTCAACTTGAGTTAAATGTCATTGGCTTTGAGCATATAAAAGACTTGTATGAGCATGATCCTACATTTGCTATTCCTTATGCAAAATGTTTGACGCATACTTCTTGGGATCGATACTACATCAAAGATGGATATCTTATGAGAGCTAACAAACTTTGCATCCCCGAGTCCTCTCTTCGCTTGTTGCTTTTGCAAGAATCTCATGGAGGCGGACTCATGGGACACTTTGGACACGACAAGACATTTGCTACGCTCTCCAAGAACTACTTTTGGCCCAAGATGTTTCGCGATGTCAATCGCTTCACCAACTGATGCTCTACATGTCGCAAAGCTAAGTCCAAAGCCCAATCTCATGGCCTCTATATTCCACTTACAATTCCATATCACCCATGGGAAGATATTAGCATGGACTTTGTGCTTGGTTTGCCTAGAACTAGAAATGGCAAGGATTCCGTTTTTGTTGTTGTTGACCGATTCTCCAAAATGGCTCATTTCATTCCTTGCAACAAGATAGAAGATGCTTCACATGTTGCAAATTTGTTTTGTAGGGAAATCTTGCGACTTCATGGAGTGCCAAAGACGATTGTCTCGGACCGCGATGTCAAGTTCTTGAGTTACTTTTGGAAGACCTTGTGCGCCAAGCTCGGAATGAAGCTTTTGTTCTCTTCGGCATACCATCCACAAACCGACGGCCAAACGGAGGTGACGAACCGCACGCTCTCCACTCTCCTATGCGTGTTGATAAAGAAGAACATCAAGGAGTGGGAGGTGTGCCTACCTATCGCCGAGTACGCCTACAACCGTGCAAGACATTCGACTACCGGCAAGTCCCCCTTCGAGGTCGTCTATGGCTTCAACCCATTGTCACCATTGGACATTCTACCTCTACCGCTACAAGAGCGCACAAACATGGATGCGAGTGCCCGACTCAACTTCCTCAAGAAGATGCATGAAGATACAAGGAACACCATCGAGCGCCAAGTACAACGACTGGCGACCAAGCTCAACGTCAACAAGCAACCCATGATGTTCAATGTTGGAGATCTTGTGTGGCTACACCTTCGCAAGGACCGCTTCCCCAAGGAACGCAAGTCCAAGCTACTACCCCGAGCGGATGGACCCTTCAAGGTGCTTGCATGCTACAACAACAACGCATACAAGATCGACATCCCACGCGACAAGTACTCCGTGAGCGACATCTTCAAAATCAAAGATCTCTCCCCGTACCATGGTGCTGAGGATTTCGATCCGAGGTCGGATCTTTCCCAAGGGAGGGGAGATGATGCGGAGCATCCTACGATCATCCCCATGGACCTACCATCATCTCATCAAGAGCCAAGAGGACCTATGACACGAGCACGAGCTAGAGCTCTCGAGAACGAGGTGACTTCCTTCCTTAGTGATATCACATATGATCCACTCGAGACATGGCTACTACCTAAGTCCGATATGCTATGCATGATTAGGTGTCAAGAGGAACCTCCCGAGGATGCACGTGAAGACGGACAAGCCGCCAAGTCCATGGATGAAGAGAACCAACGGAAACGGACAAGTTCACCTTCCAGGCCCCGGACATCCGGCCAAGACCCCGGACATCCGGCCCCTGGAGCAACCACAACAGCAGCAGCCCAGACGCCCAAGTCTACAGGGCCCGGACATCCGGCCCCAGCCCGGAAATCCGGCAAGAAGCCTGGACATCCGGCGCCACGCTACAAAATATCCAGAAGCTGAGCCCTCCAGCCCGGACATCCGGCCCCTCGGGAAGGCCCGGACATCCGGCCCGTCGCCCGGACATCTGGCCCCCATGTCTACGCACAGTAAAGGGCCGAGGCCCGTGTACCCCTTCAACCCTCTAGACTATATATACTCCTTCTCCCCCATCTTTCTAGGGTCAGCATTGGTTTAGCTCATATGTGAGATAGAGCATTGCTCATCCATACGGATCCCCTCCTCGAGAGAGATTGCGGCCCCTCTTCAGAGACGATCCACGTTGGATTCAAGACCCCCTCTTGGGTGGCCCCCCTCAAGACCTCCTTTCGGAGAAGAATCGCTTACCTCTTGTATCGTCCCTTGTTGGATTTGGACCATGTGATCTCTATGTGTTCTTGGATCTAGCGCATGTGTAATCGAATCTTGTTGGTTGAGTGATTTCTCTCGTGTTCCCCTCGTTTTTCCCTCGTGTTTCCCCTCGTGTTCATCACGTTCTTCGTAGGGATCCGCTCCTTTCGTGAAAGATCGGCCATCTAGGGTTCCACCCTACATCACCCTCCCTCCCACGCGCACGCTTTCCACCCGAAATGATCAGCACCGCTCGTGTCGCTTCGTGGTGGAGGCGACTGCTCCGCGCTCAAGCAAGACAAGTGTCGTTCGTCCGTCCATCGGCCGCCCACATTAATGATACACTATTGCCGAGGTGGCTACTCTGGCGCCACCCGTTCGTCCCTCTACCTCCCACCATTGCAATATAAACTTCTACGCCGGCCATAGCCGTAGTGATATCTGCCTCCATTCCCTTTCTACTCTCCACACCACTCCCTCCATGGCTTCCTCGAGTTCTAGCGCTCTTCAGTACGGGCGGACGACCGAGCAGAAGGAGAGGCAGCCATTGCTGCCGACTGGCTAGCCGGCAGGCAGCCGGGGACGCCGGCGTCCCAATGGAGAACATGGTCATCGACGATCCGGCGCCAATCCCCTCCTCTGCGTCGTCCTCGCCGGTGCATTGCACCATGACCGTCAGCGAGGCCCGTGCCCAACACAAGGACATTGTGAGGCACAAGTGTGAGGAGCAGTTCCGAAAGGCGCAGGTCGACGTTGTCTACAACCACCATGTCCTCCAGGAGTACCTATAGGCGGAGGAGAAGATCGCCATAGAGCGGGCAGAGCAGGAGGCGCTGCTTGAGTCATACCGCTCCGCCCGTGAGAGCCACCTTGCGCGCTGGCGGTACCACATGCGGGTTGCGGCCACCTAAAAAGAGGGCGAGGTGCTGTTTGGCGAGACTGACGATGAGGTGGAGGACAATGCTGGCTCCGCGAGGCCCCACCCCGCCAACAATTTCGTAGCCCTTGGGGAAGGTGTCTGAAGCCAACCCTATCTCTTGTTTCCCCACACATACAGACTCTAAAAACAGCCTATACTTATGTATTTCGAAATTACATGGGCCTGGCCCAATAATAAGGTGACGCAGCACCTAGAATAGCCTCTGGACGAATATTATGAAGTGGCATTTTGTATATTTCTTCCAAGGCTTCATGAACTCATTATGGTGGCTTCAAAGTCCTGAAATCATCGCTTGTAACTCCGTTCTTGTCCCCCTCGCGCATGCCATCATCTCCATGCTTGGTCTTGCTCCAGTGTTCATCCCTCTTATCCATGACAGGCCCTTCATTTGTAAGCAAAACAAATGTATCCAATTTAGGCAGCATCATATTCTCATGAACATTGGAATCATTACCAAGAAATGAAAGTACCTAAAAATTTAATTGGCGTGCGCGAGCTCTAGTAATTGGTCCAGTATGTATAGCAGCAGGGGCTGTGGGTGTTATAATGGTATTGATGTCCTCATCATCCTCTCCTTCTTGAAATGAAGTCGTCCTCGATGGAAGCTCATCTTCCTCACCCAAAAAAGGCTTCAAATCTGCAATGTTAAAAGTGGGACTAACCCCAAAATCTGCAGGCAGCTCAAGTTTATATGCATTATCATTTATTTTCTCTAACACCTTAAAAGGACCAGCAGCACATGGCATTAGCTTTGATTTGCGCAAAGCAGGAAATCTATCCTTACGCAAATGTAACCAAACAAGATCTTCAGGTGCAAACAGAACATGTTTTCTACCCTTATCTCCAGCAAGTTTATATTTAGCATTCATACACTCAATGTTTTCCTTAGTTAACTCATGCATTTTTAAAATCAATTCAGCATGTTGTTTAGCATCAAAATTAACCTTCTCCGAAGAAGGAAGAGGCAACAAATCAATAGGTGCACAAGGTAGGAAACCATACATAATTTCAAGAGGGCACATCTTAGTAGTAGAATGCAATGAACGATTATAAGCAAATTCAATATGAGGCAAGCATTCTTCCCACATTTTCTTGTTATTCTTTAAAACAGCCCTAAGCATAGTAGACAATGTTCTATTGACTACTTCAGTTTGTCCATCAGTTTGGGGTGACAAGTAGTACTAAAAAGCAGTTTAGTCCCCAACTTAGCCCATAAACATCTCCAAAAGTGGCTGAGAAATTTAGTATCACGATCTGAAACAATAGTATTTGGCACACCATGCAAGTGAATAATCTCACGAAAGAACAAATCAGCAAAATTAACGGCATCATTGCTTTTATGACATGGTATAAAGTGTGCCATTTTCAAGAACCTATCCACGACAACAAATATGCTATCCCTCCCCTTCTTCGTTCGAGGTAAACCTAAAACAAAGTCCATAGATATATCCTCCCAAGGAACACTAGGTACAGGCAAAGGCATATATAAACCATGAGGATTGAGTCGTGACTTAGCTTTTTGACATGTAGTGCAGCGAGCAACAAAACGCTCAACATCCCGTCTCATCTTTGGCCAAAAGAAATGTGTAGCAAGTATATCCTCCGTCTTCTTCACGCCAAAGTGTCCCATTAGTCCTCCTCCATGCGCATCCTGCAACAACAAAAGACGAACGGAGCTAGCTGGAATGCATAGCTTGTTAGCATGAAACACAAATCCATTGTTAACGACGAACTTGTTCCATGTTCTACATTCTTTACAATTCTGCAATACATCGTTAAATTCAGCATCATGCACATATTGCTCTTTGATGGTCGCCAAACCAAATATTTTAAAGTCAAGTTGTGAAAGCATAGTATAACGACGAGACAATGCATCAGCAATAACATTTTCTTTACCCTTCTTGTGTTTAATGACATACGGGAAAGTCTCAATGAATTCAACCCATTTAGCATGTCTACGGTTCAGTTTTGCTTGACTTTTAATGTGTTTGAAAGATTCATGATCAGAATGTATAACAAATTCTTTGGGCCATAAATAATGTTGCCATGTTTCTAAGGTCTGAACAAGAGCATCTAATTCTTTATCATAAGTAGAATAGTTCAGACTAGGCCCACTCAATTTTTCAGAAAAGTATGCAACAGGTTTGCCATCTTGTAATAACACACCTCCTAATCCAATTCCACTAGCATCACATTCAAGCTCAAAAGTCTTATTAAAATCAGGAAGTTGGAGTAAAGGAGCATGTGCCAACTTATGTTTCAATACCGTGAAGGCTTCTTCCTGTGCGGTACCCCAAACAAAAGGCACATCCTTCATTGTAAGCTCATTGAGAGGTGCAGCAATGGTGCTAAAATCTCTCACAAAACGCCTATAGAAACCAGCGAGTCCAAGAAAACTCCTCACTTGTGTGACCGTTTTGGGCTGTAGCCAACACTCAATAGCTTCAATCTTGGCTTTATCAGCTTCAATTGCCTGTGGAGTAACAACATAGCCAAGAAAAGATACTCGGTCGGTGCAAAAGGTGCACTTCCCAAGGTTACTAAACAAACGTGCATCACGTAGAGCAATAAAAACAACACGTAAATGTTCCAAATGTTCTTCCCAAGATTTGCTATAAATCAGTATATCATCAAAATAGACTACCACAAATCGTCCAATGAAAGCACGTAAAACTTCGTTCATTAGTCTCATGAAAGTACTAGGTGCATTAGTTAACCAAAAGGCATGACTAACCATTCATATAAACCAAACTTAGTTTTAAAAATTGTTTTCCATTCATCTCCCAATTTCATACGAATTTGATGGTATCCACTACGCAAATCAACTTTGGGGAATATTGTAGAACCACTCAATTCATCAAGCATATCATAGGATGACGATAACGAATAGTAATATTATTAATGCCTCTACAATCAACACAAATACGCGACGTACCATCCTTTTTAGGCACTAGTATAATAGGAACAGCACATGGACTAAGAGATTCGCGTATATAACCTTTGTCGAGCAGCTCCTGTACTTGACGCATAATCTCCTTCGTCTCCTCTGGATTGGTACGGTATGGTGCACGGCTGGGTAGCGATGCACTAGGAATTAAGTCAATTTGATGCTCAATCCCTCGAATAGGTGGTAATCCCGGTGGCACGTCTTGTGGAAAAACGTCAGCGAACTCCTGCAAAATGTAAGTAACAGCAGGAGGCAAAGAGGAAGGCACGTCCTTGAATGAAAATAATGCCTCTTTGCACACAAAAGCATAGCAAACAGATTTGTTAACATCTAGCTCATCAATATCAGATTTGGTGGCAAGTAAACATGCACTTTTCAATTTAATTTCAGAAGCAACACTAGATGGTTTATTATTAGGCTTCATGTGTTGCTCAAATTCTTTTGCCACAATATGATTTTCACTCTTATTTTTCTCTTGTTTTGCTTATTAGCTCTATTAATATCATCTTTCAAAATGGAATCAGGAGTCATAGGAAGCAAAGTAATAATTTTATCCTTATGAACAAGAGTGTACTGATTGTTTCTACATGGTGTACAGAATTTTTATCAAATTGCCATGACCTACCAAGTAATAAGGAACATGCTTGCATAGGTACCACATCACAATCAACATAATCAGCATATGTAGAGATACTAAAATGCACACGAACAGTATGTGTTACCTTAACCTTGCCGCTGTTGTTGAACCATTGTACGTAGTAAGGATGTGGATGTGGTCTTGTGGTGAGAGATAGCTTCTCCACCATCTCCATGCTAGCCAAGTTGTTGCAGCTCCCTCCATCTATGATGACGCGAATAGAATGTTCCTTCACAACTCCCTTTGTATGGAACAAATTATGCCTCTGATTTTGCTCAGCTTGTGTAACCTGCACACTCAAAACACGTTGAGCAACCAAACATTCATACCTGTCAGCATCTTCAGGAGCCATGTATTGCGTCTCATGATCAGAATCGTCTCCACCGTGTTCTTCACATGTAATAAGAGCCAAAGTCTCCTCATCATAGTCACTAGCGGACTCATACCCACCATCCTCAGTAGCAATCATCACACGCTGAGATTTGCATTCTCTCGCATAATGACCTCTTCCCTTACAACGATGACAAATAATATCACTTGTGTGCCCTGTTGATGCCATGGAAGAAGAAGAGCTATGTGCAGGCCCGACAGGTGTGCTCTTAGCAGATAGTGGTGGTTGTGCCTGCTTTCTTGTATCACGGTTGGAGGTGGCACCTGATATAGGTGATGGTGCAGTGGAAGTAGAGGATGCACATGGTGTCCATGATGAAGGTCGACCGGCAGAAAATTTAGTTCGCGCGAATGCCTGTCGATCCTGCACTTCACGTTCAGCTTTACAAGCAAGATGGAATAAACGAGTGATATTATTATACTCCTTATACTCTAGAATGGTCTGAATCTTTCTATTTGATCCACCCATAAAACGTGCAAGCATAGCTTTATTATCCTCAACAATACCACATCTAATCATGCCAGTTTGTAATTCATGATAATATTCCTCTACATATTTTTTTCCTTGTCTTAAACGCTGCAATTTTTGAAGTAATTCACGTTGATAATATGGTGGAACCCAACGAGTACGCATAGCAGTTTTCAAAGTAGCCCAAGTAGTTGGAATATTATTCGAATATAATCTACGATGTTCAGACCACCACAGACAAGCAAAACTAGTGAAAGCACAAAGTGCAGCAGCAACACGTCTCTCCTCGGGATATCCTAAACATGTAAAACATTGTTCAGTTTCTAACTCCCAAGTAAGATATATATCAGGAACATATCTACCCTCAAATGGTGGAATATTCAATTTCAGTTTAGGAAGATGGTCATGATCTCGTACCTGAGGGAGAGCCCTACCATTTTGATTATTTGCATGTGGACGACCTGGTGGTTGTGGTGCTGGTGGTTGCACGTAGTTCTGATTTTGATCAACCTCATTCTCGTAATCTCCCGCATATCATTCTCCGCATCAGCAGCAGGAGCCACATAAGTATCAACAGTAGCACCAACAGTTTGGCCAGGCTGAAGAAGGACACGGCTCGCTCAGCGGAGGGCTGTTTCGCGACATGGAGGTAGTCGTCGTAGTCGTCGTCGTCGTCGTTGTTGTTGTTGTTGTTGTTGTTGTTGTTGTTGTTGTTGTTGTTGTTGTTGTTGTTGTTGTTGTTGCAGAGGTGCGACAGGTGCAGCCGATGGTGGAAGACACGCAAGCAGTTCATTAAATCTGTTATCGAGCTTTGTTCTGAATGTCTTCTCAAGGCCAGTGATCTTCTCCATGGCCTCTTCAAAATTGTTCAGCACATCTTCCACCTGTTCAGTCATCATTTGCTGGAACTTATCATGAAGCTCCTTGTTCATTAAGTTCTCCCAGTCAATCTCGTCGGCTTGTGATCCTGGCATGGTTGGCAGTAATAGAAACACACAAGAATATGATCCTACAGACTACTAACAAGTGGTGGTGGTGCTGGGTGTCACAAATCCGTCAAGCAAATCTCAAATTCTTACCAGTTCTTACCCAACAGCAGGCGGTGATCGGCAACCGATGTAGTCAAAACTCTCAAAGCTTGGATAGAGCGATTACCAAGAGAGTCAAACGCATGATGTAGATGTATGTGGAGCTGGGAAGGCTTATAATATGGTAGCAAAAAGGGTCAGCAATAATCAATTTAGATATGCAAAGTTGAATAAACGCTCAACGACTGTACAGTGCTGGTCCTAGGCTAGACCGTGCTAGAGACGCGAGCCTAGAACACTAACAAAATCACGGGGCTGGACGTAAACAAGGGAAAAGCACACTCTGGATTTTTTTCACTATGTTTTTTTTGGCGCTCTTTTTTTGCGCTCCTCTTTTTTTTGCAAAAAATGACTATAATGGCGAGTGTCTCAAAACTCTTCCCAGGTCAAACTGACAGGATGGGCACGAAATTTTTTTGACTTTTTTTCAAAAATCAGGGCAGCGATGACGAAAAAGTGTGACAAAAATCACTATGATGGCGAGTGTCTCAAAAGACTTAGAAACGCATAAAAATAGGATATGGAAAAAATATTTTCGGTCGCCGAAATATTGGCCTAATTTTTTTTCCGGAGACCTACTCCGGCAAGGAAACACGAATCGGAAATTAGATGGATCTCGAAAAAAAATCTAATATTAAAGGAACTCGGATTGGTGGTGGATATATGGTGGTGGTATATGGCAGCGGTGGTGGTAGCGGTGGTAGTATATGGATATGGATCGGTGGTGGTATATGGATACGGATTGGTGGTGGTATATGGATACGGATTCAGAGTGGTGGCGGATAATCGGTGGTGGTAGGTGGCAGGGGAGATAATGATGGTGCGGTGGCGGCGTGAGAACTTATGACCAGAACTCGAAACTCTAAAAGATGCTAAGACCAGGAACTTGACACGATGATGCAACCGCAAATTCAACAAAGCAAAATACTAATAATACTATGGAAAGGCTCAGACTGGTTCGGATAGGATGAACTAACCCTAAATTTTGTTTGGCTTTTTCGTGGACGAAAGGAATGAAGAACAGACTCGATCTAAACTACAAAAAACTGTAAAATCTCACCGAGCAACCTGGAAATCTGATACCACTTGATAGTGTTAAAGGTGTCCCGTCTTTCGATGAGATGGTGGCTATCGTTTTGGAGGAAGTCGACTTTGACGATCCGACTACGAACGTGCGAGGACGTCGTGCCTTAGCAATCGTTGAACCAACTCCGAGAGGTTATTGACCACGCCGGAGCACGAACAACCTGACCACGAAGGTCTGTTTCCTGCAGGCAAACGAAGAACAAGCAAGAAACTAAGATTGCAATCTGGATATTGTGAATATAAGAGGAAAGCTTTATTGATCAAGGTGGGGTTCTGTGACGCCTTTGTCTTGTCGTTGAACACAAACGAAGTACGCGAAGTTGCAGCTATGGCAAACTTTTAATCTAAACAAAACCCAAAGTCTAAACGGTGCCCTAAGGGCTGTATATATGGAGGGAAGAGGGGGGAATTTCGTGGCCCTTGGGGAAGGGGTCCGAAACCAACCCTATCTCTTGTTTCTCCCACACATACGGACTCTAAAAACAGCCTATACTTATGTATTTCGAAATTACATGGGCCTGGCCCAATAATAAGGTGACGCAGCACCTAGAATAGCCTCTGGACGAATATTATGAAGTGGCAGTTTGTATATTTCGTCCGAGGCTTCATGGACTCATTATGGTGGCTTCAAAGTCCTGAAATCATCACTTGTAACTCCGTTCTTGTTCCCCTCACGCATGCCATCATCTCCATGCTTGGTCTTGCTCCAGTGTTCATCCCTCTTATCCATGACAGGCCCTCCATTTGTAAGCAAAACAAATGTATCCAATTTAGGCAGCATCATGTTCTCATGAACATTAGAATCATTACCAAGAAACAAAAATACCTGATAATTTAATTGGCGTGCGCGAGCTCTAGTAATTGGTCCAGTATGTATAGCAGCAGGGGCAGTGGGTGTTACAATGGTATTGATGTCCTCATCAATTACTTTTGTGCAGTTCCACTAAAACCAACCAACTTCACGTGTAGCTTGTAGGATTTCACCTTTATATGTTGCAACGCCTGGAACATATCGGCACCTCCTTTTTTGTAGCAAATTTTGTGGCTGGTGGTGGAAATGAATGATTCGAGAACATTCAATGTATTGCGCATGATGTAGTATAATGGAGGGCATGAACCATCAGAACATTTTGTGCAGTTCCCATTGAAATCAAGCTGAGCATCCCTGTTTGCATAAATACAAAATAAGTGATTAGTATAAAGCAAACCGTATTATGAATTTACAGTTTAAATAGGCACCTACATGATCCATGCAGAGCACATAATTAAAAATATGGAACTCACTAGAAAGAATCCTAAAACAACATTGTAACTGTCATCACAACAAAGATGGAGATCTGTGAGTCCTTCTGAGCTGAAGTTAGTTTGTTCTTGTTTTCAGAAATGTAACTGTCCTTCAACTGCTCCCTTCTGATAAGAAGAAACTTGGCTTATTTATCTTGGCATAATCGGAACTAGGAACTTCACGTACTCCATATTCTTCTTCAAAGGAGGATGATCCTGTTGTGCAAAGACAAGAGAACAACTAAATGCTAGCATCCCTGTGTGCTCGGAAAAAAGAAAAGGAAATATTTAAAACAACCATTACATTAACAACGGGAGTAATTGATGAAATGTATAGTCACCAAGAGATGCATCCTCATTATCCTCATAGGAAATAATATGATACCAAAGACAGAACCTCAACTTGAAGTATATTATTACTTCATTTTATCAGTGGCTATAACGGTGGCAAACCGGTGCCTCAATTTATTGGCAGCCTTAGATTAACATGCGAAAAAATACCACTTTCTCATGACATTAGCTAAACAGTAGCACAACACCAATAGAGACGACAAAGGTCAATCATATAGATGAAATCCATGGGCCGGTACCAAACTTTGTCAGGAGGCTTATTGTGTAGAGCATACAGATGAAGCACTTCTCAGGAACCATCTGTTATTATCTACTATGGTTGCCATGCTTACTATATACTCCTCGATTAGTTTAAAGTTTCCAACATCTTCTTGTGTATTTCCACTAAAATATATGTTATCTTCAAACAAGATCCCTGTTTGCACAAGTACACATAATTACATTATTACATTAAGAGTGGCATCAAATCAAAGTGGCAAAACAATTACTCGTTCCAACCATAGCAATAATTAAGATGCAAAACTATATCATTACTTATGTCACCATAATTTCAGTGCTTCATTACAGCACCGGGAGTTGATTTTCATTCTTCTTCTGCTTGTTGTTCCCCTTCATCACTTGGTTCAATAACAGACAAGCTTCTCCTTCAATGTCAGATTTGGCATGTCAATTAGGGAGCACAAGTATAGCACTAAACAACAACATTAATTTTCTGATGACAGTAGCAAAATACAGGCCAATAGTTGTGAAATATCATCATCTTGCCTCAATGGGATATTACGTTGCACATATAGATTGGAAGTCTGGTCTCCGTTTGTGCAGTTCACTAAAATCAAGCAACATTACCTTATAAGTAGCACAACATTTGAAAGCACACCGCACAGTCATGTGGAAGAAGGCTAGTACTGACCTCTCATGGCGCAGAATTCAAACAACACAATAGAAGAAGATCTGAACAAAATTTGCCAACACGGATAGGAAGTCAGATCTCCTCTTGTGCAGTTCCACTATGATCAAGCAATCAAGCAACGTTGTCGGTGCGACATTTTAGTTGAACTGCACAAAACAATCTTAAAACAAAAATGTTTTGTGAAGTGCAACAAAAGGTCGCAATAGCAACGAGGTGAATTAGATAACCCTGTTTACACAGAGGTGCAAAGGAAACAGTTACTGGTCAATAACGGTGGATGGCATAGAAGCCGACAAAAATAAGCATCTAACTTACCTAAATGGGAAAGAAAGCAAGACAGTAGCATTTCTCTAACAGTGGCATTGATTCATATTAACAGAGAGATTATATTAATAATAGAATTAATTAAACTTGTAATTTGCTTTTAACTGTGACATTGCTTCAATTTTCCAGCGACAGTATTAGATTAACAATAGCTAAAGAGTTGTATGGGACAGTGGACGCACCAGCACCATGTGCATGTACCGATGTATAAAGGGGTGATGCACATGTCTGTTGCAACAAACAACAAAGGAGCATATTTGTGTTTGATGCGAAGCATCCTACGATCATCCCCATGGACCTACCATCGTCTCATCAAGATCCAAGAGGACCTATGACACGAGCACGAGCTAGAGCTCTCGAGAACGAGGTGACTTCCTTCCTTAGTGATATCACATATGATCCACTCGAGACATGGCTACTACCTAAGTCCGATATGCTATGCATGATTAGGTGTCAAGAGGAACCTCCCGAGGATGCACGTGAAGACAGACAAGCCACCAAGTTCACGGATGAAGAGAACCGCCGGAAGGAGAAGAAGACAGCTCCAAGGCCCGGACATCCGGCTGCTGGAGACATCAACAACAGCAGCAGCCCAGCCAGCGAAGTACTACAGGGCCCGGACATCCGGCCCCATGCCCAGACATCCGGCTCCTCCCGAAAGACCGGAAATTCGGCCTCTCGCCCGGACATCCGACCCCGCCTATCCAGAGAGCACAGAACGCATCCACGCCAGCCCAGACATCCGGCCCGTCCTGAAGCCCCGAACATCCGGCCCGACGCTCGGACATCCGGCTCCGTCTGTCTGCGCACAGTACAGGGCCGAAGCCCATGTACCTCTTCGCCCCCTAGACTATATATACTCCATCCCCTTCCTCTTTCTAGGGTCAGCATTGGTTTAGCTCATAATTGAGATAGAGCATTGCTCATCCATTACGGATCTACTCCATGAGAGAGACCGCGGCCCCTCTACGGAGAAGATCACCTTGGATTCAAGGCCCCCTCTTGGGTGGCCCCCATCAAGACCTCCTTATGGAGAAGAACAGGTTACCTTTGTATCGTCCTTTGTTGACTTTGGATCTTGTATCTTACCTTTGTGTTCATCGATCTAGCGCATGTGTGATCTATTCTTGTTGGTTAAGTGATTTCTCTCGTGTTCCTCTCGTGTTTCCCCTCGTGTTCATCACGTTCTTCGTAGGGATCCGCTCCTTTCGTGAAAGATCGGCCATCTAGGGTTCCTCCCTACATCATCTTGGTATCATGAGCCACGTTGATCACAATTTCGGAGCCCCCTCTCTTTGTTTTCTAGCTTGATTTTGTTGTTTTTCGTCCTAATCCGAAAATTGCCCCACAAAAATAGCCCCAAATTTTTTTGTGATTTGTTGGTGTGATGAAGTTTTGTTGGATTTGATCCGTGGATTTCGTGTGTTGCAGGTAGATCTAGCTTTTCCCCATCTTTTCCCCAAATTCCATCCACAAAATCTCCCGAATTTTGCCCCGGATTTGACCTCTCCATGTGGTGTTCTTCGGATCCCGAGCCCAGACATCCGGCCCGACCAGCCCGGACATCCGGCCCCTGACAGCACCACTTCCATCCTCCACTCCGTTTACCGCCTAACTTTCATCCACTTTCGTCCCGGTGCCCACATACACTTCCGCATACCACCACCACTTCCGCATAGCACCACCATAGCCTTTCCCGCTACCAACTCCGACAATTTTGACCCGTTTTGCTTTGAGACTTTGAGTTGTGGTTTCCGTGTCCTATTGTGTTTCGGCTATCTAGGTATGGTTCGGCATCAACATCACCACCGCTCCTCTTCGCCAAGGACTACTACAAACGGCTACATCACTTTGGTATCACCTTCACCTTCATATCATCTTGGTATCGTGATATCATCATACTCTCTTGCATTTGCGTTGATACCCCATAGCCTTACTTTTGCGTAGCTTACCCATCGAGACTAGCCTTTGAGTATTGCCGACAACGTGACTTGTGCACATTAGTGTTCATACTTTTCATAGCATACATACCATCATTGAGTTGCATATCTTGGTATCATCTCTTGTGTCACAAAGTTGTCTTCGCATACACAATTGCTATCTTGGTTCGTGAAGCATTGCATGACAAAAGAGCTCAAACAACAAAGAGCCAAACAAGCTTTTAAGCAAAAGGGAAAGATAAGCAAGAACCATAGAATCATACAACTTTAAGATTGTGATACTCGATCATCTTGGATCAAAGCATAGAAACATCATACATATAGCATACATGGGATAGAAGTCGTTGCATCTTTGCTTAGTAGGTTGTGCACAAGTTCGTATCCGCCTATTGTGCAATCGTGCTAGCGTCTCTCTAGTGTTGTGCAACAAGAGCATCTTGGTGGATTCCACATTTTGGCTCACCCTTGGTTGCACAACCCCACATTATCTATTTGCGTGTGTGTTTCTGTGTACCATATCTTGCTATTGGTCTACTTGTTGCATTTGCAAATTTGTGAATCTTTTCCAACATTATTGAGTCTCACTTACAATTGCATCAAATTTTGTGCCACCATCCTAACCAAGCTCCACCATAAGCTTTTACTTGTGTAGGTGTGAGAACCGATAAGAATTGGTACCAATTGTGCTATTTCCTTGATACACATTGGAGTGATCTTTGATCCATTTTCAACATCGGTCAAGGTACATTTGGTAGTGGTTCTTCTCTTTCTCCCACTCACATATCTTTGTTTGGAATGATGAATAGGCCAAGTACTTCTACCAACCCACTCTTCTAGGAGCAAGACGATGACATGTCATCCCACGTCACCAAGACTGAACTATTTGGTGCACACCGAGCTTTGCATCAAGAACAACTTGCTTTGGGCGATCGCATCGACAACCTCGCCACCGACCTACGACAATCCGAGCAACGTACAAGAGACTACTTCGACACATCCATGAGTTCCCTCAAAGAAGATATCCGAACCATGATGGTCCGCTCTTCTACAACTTCGTCCTCATCAAGACGGAGCCGCTCAAGTCGACACTCCGACGACACTATCTCCGGTTCAAGTACACCGACATCGAACACTCTTCATCGTGCCGTGTGTCAAGACCGTCAAGCAAACCGCAATCCTCTACACGACACCGACTCTCAAGAGCATCGACATCGTCAAAACCAAGCTGTTTTCGCACAAGCACAAGAACGTCAACGCCAACGACAACAAGAACAAGAGGACCGAGCACGACAACATCAAGATGCACAAGACGCCGAGGCGCAACGTCAAGAACAACAACTACATGAAGCTCAAGCACTTGAGGCGCAACGTGCCCTTCAAGATTCAAGTCGTGTCGTAGCCAATCAAGGCCGACAAGCTCGACTACATCAAGAAGCACTTTGTGATGAAGCTCAAGAAAGAATTTACCAAGCACGTGTGCATCGACAAGCTCCTCGTCAAGATCGACAAGCTCCTCGTCAAGATAGAAAAGCTTCTCCTCAAGCGAGACAAGAACGTCAAGTCCATCGAGAGCAAGAAGACAATGGACTCCGTCCTCGCCAAGTACAACATGAGGTCGAGAACCCTCCTCGCCAAGAACAACATGAGGAAGACAACCCTCCTCGCCAAGAGCAACATGAGATTGCCAATCATCACCGACATGGGCGTCATCATCCCCGACCCCAACACAATGAAGAGCAACGATATGGCAAGCTAAAGTTCACCATGCCCAAGTTTACCGGAAGCAATGACCCCGAAGAGTACATATCATGGGCATTGAAGGTTGACAAAATCTTCTGCTTGCACAACTACGAAGAAGAAAAGAAGATCGCAATGGCATCCCTTGAATTCCAAGACTACTTCCTCATTTGGTGGGAACAAGTCATTGAACGCCGAGCGGCAAGAGGTGAACCACCCATCACAAATTGGGCACAAATGAAGGATGTCATGAGAACACGATTCGTGCCAAACTACTACAACCGCGACCTCTTCAAGAAACTCCAACAACTCAAGCAAGGAACCAAGAGCGTTGAAGAGTACTACAAGGAAATGGAGATTGCCATGATACGAGCCAATGTCAAAGAAGACGATGAGAAAACTATGGCACGTTTCTTGAATGGACTCAATCACCCTATCAAGAAGATTGCCGACTTCCAACCATACTCGAACCTCATCGAGCTAGTGCATCAAGCTACGAAAGCGAAACGGCAAGTACAAGACGACTTCAAGTATGCCAAGTTCTCATCCAAGTCCTATGGCCTCTCCAACAATCAAGCTTCGACGACTTCAACACCTTCAACCAAGCCATCTACAAGCAACGGCGACAAGTCAAGTTACAAGAAAGCTTCGACAAGCTCAAGTCGTCCTCCTACTACAAGCAACTTCAAGCCGAAAGCTTCATCATCATCTACTCCAACCGATGAGACCATCAAGACAAGTTCCATCAAATGTTTCACATGCGGAGGCCGAGGCCACAAGTCATTCGAGTGCACAAACAAGCGCACCATGATCCTCAACGACGACGGAACCTACGACTCCATGAGTGAAGGAGAAATGGAAGCCCTTGAGCAAGTGGCCATGCACCGACAAGTGAACAATGAAGAAGAAGATGATCAAGTCTTTTGTCATGAAGATTCAAGTCCCGCTCTTGTTGTCTCCAAGGTCTTGACTCTTCAACATCAACAAGACGAAGATCAAAGATGCCATATCTTCCACACAAAGGCCGGCATCAATGGACGGTCCGTCAAGGTCATCATCGATGGAGGGAGTTGCCATAACTTAGCAAGTGAAGAACTATGCTCCAAACTCCAATTGGTCAAGATGAAGCACCCTCACCCCTACAAGGTTCAATGGCTAAGCGACACTGGCACAATCCAAGTCGAGCATAGGGTACAAGTCTCTTTCAAGATCGGCGCCTCTGAAGACACTTTGGAATGTGACGTCCTTCCGATGACCATTTGCCACCTCCTTCTTGGACGGCCATGGCAATTTGACCGAGGTGTCATTCACAATGGCGTACAAATCAATATAGCTTCAAGATGAAAGGGAAAGAGTTTGTGCTACGTCCTATGTCTCCAAGCCAAGTGCTCGCCGCCAAGCAAAACACCCATCGTGGAGAGAATAGTGAGAGAGAGACCCACCAAAAAGAGAGTGAGCGCCACAAGCCCAAATTGAGTGCCTCCACGATGAGCGACAAGAAAAACTTAGTCCTATTTGCCACCAAACGTGAGATGAGAGAAGTGTGTGAGAACCCATCAAGTGTCCTACACTATGTACTATTGTGCAAGGACGAGGCACCAAAAACTAACAACTCTCATGATCTACCTTTGGTGTTATCTTCTTTATTTCAGGAATTCCAAGACGTTTTCCCTGATGAGCTACCTCTGGGTCTACCTCCACTACGAGGCATTGAGCACCGAATCGACCTCATCCCCGGAGCGCCGCTTCCAAACAAAGCTCCCTACCGCGTCAACCCCGAAGAAACCAAAGAAATACAAAGGCAAGTAAAGCATCTCATAGACCATGGACATGTGCGTCAAAGTTTGAGTCCTTGTGCCGTACCGATCATTCTTGTGCCAAAACGAGACGGTAGTTTTTGCATGTGTTCCGATTGTATACCTATCAATGCTATCACCGTTCGATATAGGTACCCCATTCCACGCCTTGATGATATGCTTGATGAACTTCGTGGTGCCACTATCTTTTCCAAAATTGATCTTAAAAGTGGTTACTATCAAATCCGCATACAAGAGGGTGATGAATGGATAACCGCTTTCAAAACCAAGTTTGGTCTAAATGAGTGGTTAGTCATGCCTATGGGTTTATCGGAAGCACCCGGTTCTTTCATGCGTCTTATGCATTACGTGTTTCGCCCTTACATTGGTGAATTTGTTGTTGTCTACTTTAATGATATCCTTGTGTTTAGCAAATCTCTCAGAGAACATGTCGCCCACCTTCGCACCGTGCTACAAACTCTTCGAAAAGAGCAAGTTTATGCTAATATGGAAAAATGCCTATTTGGTGTTGATAAGCTTGTTTTCTTGGGTTTCGTAGTATCTTCCAAGGGTGTTCATGTTGATGAATCTAAGATCAATGCTATTAAAACTTGGCCCCAACCAACCAATTTGCAACAAGTGTGTAGTCTTCTTGGTTTAGCCGGTTTCTACCATAGATTTGTGAAGGATTTTAGCACCATTGCTTCACCTTTGCATGCTTTGAGTAAGAAAAATGCACCGTTTGTTTGGGGAACATCCCAAGATATCGCTTTCAATGAGCTTAAGAATTTGCTTACTCATGCTCCCGTGCTTGCATTACCCAACTTTGACAAACCTTTCGAAATTCATTGCGATGCTAGTGGTAATGGCATAGGAGGTGTGTTAACGCAAGAGAAGCGCCCCATTGCATACTTTAGTGAGAAACTCTCCGGAGTGCAACTCAATTACCCCATCTATGACAAAGAGCTATATGCTTTAGTGTGAGTTTTGCATGAATGGGAACATTACCTACGTCCTCATGAGTTCATCATCCTTACCGACCATGAAACGCTTAAATACCTTAAGGGTCAAACTAAGTTGAACAAGCGTCATGCTAAATGGAGTGAGTTTATTGAGCTTTTTCCTTATGTCATCAAGTATATTAAAGGTAAGGAAAATATTGTGGCGGATGCGCTTTCCCGTATATGCATGCTTGTCACTCAAGTTGAATTGAATGTCATTGGTTTTGAGCACATAAAAGACTTGTATGAGCATGATCCCACATTTGCTATCCCTTATGCCAAGTGTTTGACGCATATTTCTTGGGATCGATACTACATCAAAGATGGATATCTTATGAGAGCTAACAAACTTTGCATCCCCGAGTCCTCTCTTCGCTTGTTGCTTTTGCAGGAATCTCATGGAGGCGGACTCATGGGACACGTTGGACGCGACATGACATTTGCTACGCTCTCCAAGAGCTACTTTTGTCCCAAGATGTTTCGCGACGTTAATCGCTTCACCAACCGATGCTCTACATGTCGCAAAGCTAAGTCTAAAGCCCAATATCATGGCCTCTATATGCCATTTCCAATTCCATATCAACCATGGGAAGATATTAGCATGGACTTTGTGCTTGGTTTGCCTAGAACTCGAACTCGCAAGGATTCCGTTTTTGTTGTTGTGGACCGATTCTCCAAAATGGCACATTTCATTCCTTGCAACAAGATAGAAGATGCTTCACATGTTGCAAATTTGTTTTGTAGGGAAATCTTGCGCCTTCATGGAGTGCCAAAGACGATTGTCTCGGACCGCGACGTCAAGTTCTTGAGTTACTTTTGGAAGACCTTGTGCGCCAAGCTCGGAATCAAGCTTTTGTTACCTTCGGAATACCATCCACAAACCGACGGCCAAATGGAGGTGACCAACCGCACGCTCTCCACTCTACTACGCGTGTTTATAAAGAAGAACATCAAGGAGTGGGAGGAGTGCCTACCTATCGCCGAGTACGCCTACAATCGTGCAAGATATTTGACTATCGGCAAGTCCCCTTTCGAGGTCGTCTATGGCTTCAACCCATTGTCACCATTGGACATTCTACCTCTACCGCTACAAGAGCGCACAAACATGGACGCCAGTGCCCGAGTCAACTTCCTCAAGAAGATGCATGAAGATAGAAGAAACACCATCAGGCGACAAGTACAACGACTCGCGACCAAGCTCAACGTCAACAAGCAACCCTTGATGTTAAAAGTTGGAGATCTTATGTGGCTACACCTTCGCAAGGATCGCTTCCCCAAGGAACGCAAGTTCAAGCTACTACCCCGAGTAGATGGACCCTTCAAGGTGCTTGCACGCTACAACAACAACGCATACAAGATCGACATCCCACGCGACAAGTACTCCGTGAGCGACATCTTCAACATCAAAGATCTCTCCCCGTACCATGGTGATGAGGATTTCGATCCGAGGTCAGATCTTCCCCAAGGGAGGGGAGATGAAGCGGAGCATCCTACGATCATCCCCATGGACCTACCATCTACTCATCAAGAGCCAAGAGGACCTATGACACGAGCACGAGCTAGAGCTCTCGAGAACGAGGTGACTTCCTTCCTTAGTGATATCACATGTGATCCACTCGAGACATGGCTACTACCTAAGTCCGATATGCTATGCATGATTAGGTGTCAAGAGGAACCTCCCGAGGATGCATGTGAAGACGGACAAGCCACCAAGTTCACAGATGAAGAGAACCGCCCGAATGAGAAGAAGATAGCTTCAGGGCCTGGACATCCGGCCCCAGCCCCGGACATCCGGCCGCTGGAGACATCAACAACAGCAGCAGCCCAGCCAGCGAAGTACTACAGGGCCCGGACATCCGGCCCCATGCCCGGACATCCGACCCCGCCTATCCAGAGAGAACAGAACGCATCAACGCCAGCCCGGACATCCGGCCCCCAGCCCGGACATCTGGCCCGTCCTGTAGCCCCGGACATCCGGCCCGACGCCCGAACATCCGGCTCCGTCTGTCTGCTCACAGTAAAGGGCCGAAGCCCCTGTACCTCTTCGCCCCCTAGACTATATATACTCCATCCCCTTCCTCTTTCTAGGGTCAGCATCGGTTTAGCTCATATGTGAGATAGAGCATTGCTCATCCATTACGGATCTACTCCACAAGAGAGACCGCAGCCCCTCTACAGAGAAGATCACCTTGGATTCAAGACCCCCTCTAGGGTGGCCCCCATCAAGACCTCCTTACGGAGAAGAACCGGTTACCTTTGTATCGTCCTTTGTTGACTTTGGATCTTGTATCTTACCTTTGTGTTCATCGATCTAGCGCATGTGTGATCTATTCTTGTTGGTTGAGTGATTTCTCTCGTGTTCCTCTCGTGTTTCCCTCGTGTTCATCACGTTCTTCGTAGGGATCCGCTCCTTTCGTGAAAGATCGACCATCTAGGGTTCCGCCCTACATCAGTGTTGGTCCCATCTTTTGTTCTATTTAGACACCTTTCCCTATATGAGGGCAGCAAATCTAGTCCTGCTCAAACTCTACAGCCTTGTTCCCCATCCATAGAAAGAGTAGTTCCTTATAGATGTGTGTACTACGTTTGTCATTGTTTACCCTTTTCGACCAACATAGGTGTTGGATAGCCTGTCTGTACTACTTTCCCCCTTCCTTTCCTCTTTGAACCACGTTCTAGATTCGTGCTATACAACTTTTCCTCCTACTTTCCTATTTGATCCAACACCTAGATTCGAGTGTAGAAGCGAAAAAAATCAACATGCAGCTAGAGCAATGACCGTGGATTAAGTAAATTATACCTTAAGGTTCTCGAGGTGTGGCTCGGTGGGCGGCTAAAGGCCGATATGCCAACACTATGTTTGGCAGCGAGGAAGAAGGGGTCGAAGGCCCTCCCGCGCTGCCGTTGGGTGAAAGAGAACAACGGCGCCGGCAGCCGATTCCCTCCCTCATCGACGACGACAGTGTTAAGCCTCCTTCCCTTCCCCGGCGGACTGGATCCTGCCGGCTCTTTGACCAGCAGTGGGGGAAGAGAGAGAGAGAGAGAGGCCAACGCGGTCTTGTTTAGATCTGGGGAGGGTGAGAGAGTGTGAAGAGAGAAAATACAAGCACTGAGGCTCCAGCGTGTATATGTATAGTGGAGAGATAGTGTGAAGAGAGAAAACCATAGAAAACAAGCGTTGAGGCTATAACGTATATATACACATATATAGTTGGAGTGGTTTTCTTTTTCTCTCCATAAAAATCATTTTAAATTGTGCATGAAACATAACTCTTTATTTAATGTACTAGTGAATAAAAATACTAGGGCAATGCTAATACATGAAGAAAATTTGACGCTCGACGGAGTCAACTCGCAATTAACGCTCCACGCCTCTCGGTCGCAGTTACTATTGTTGACATGTGGTACACGACCCTCCGAAGTGAACAACAACTAAACCACACACGGTCAATATATCGGAAAGGTGTGCTGCACCATCCTCAAATTTTGAATATTTTCAAGAAATTGAATTTTAATTATTTTGTATGTACACTTTGCTCTCTTTAAATAATTTTGGGCACTTGTATTCGGCCTGGTTAGTGTGCCACCGTATCTCGTACTAGTACCTCCGTCCAGGATTTTATGCCATGTCATATACTTTTTGCCAAAGTTTGACCAAATTTTTAACTACTCCCTCCTTTCCGGTTTATGGGGCTTAAATTTGCAATCTCATGAACCAAGGTAGATGATAAGTGGAGAAATGTACTCCATCCCGTTGCTTACAAAATTACCCAGCATTCAATCTGCATTAATTATAATATATTCATGGATGACCACTAAATGAGTAGGAATGGTTACATGCACTGGTTGGTTTCTTTCAATCCTTGCACGCAACAATTTAATGCACCTTGGAATGTGAACATGTCGTGAAAAGAAGTGAAAATAAGACTGTATAATATGGTAAAACAAAGAAAATAAGATGATCCCATTAAACCGGAAAGGAGGAAGTAGTAAACTGCTAATACATGCAAACAGAAAATAAATTATATTGGCTTCTTTTTTATGTGTTCAAAACGCTTTTATTTTTCTTTACGGAGTATTTTTTATAAAAGTTTGCCAACATAATTAAATAGTGGCAAAAATTCAGAACCAACGTAATTAATACGGCCACCGGCCGTATGCACACACTTATTTTCTAGCACATTTCTTTATTTCATCAACGACATTTTGATACAGGGAAGTACATTCACCAGGTCTTTGCTAGGACAGCAAGACCAAAGAAAACAAGAACAAAATTAGACATTTTAAAAGATATCCAATTTCCATAAGTGCTCCCACTAATTGTATTAATATCTTCTCTATGTCTTCATTGTTGATCTGTGGCTTCTCGAGCTTGCACACTTCTTTCTTCTTTGATTCTAAAGAACTAGACGTTGCCTCTATTCTAGTAAGGAGTGCACGAGAATCTACCAAATTTCGTGCTATCAATAGATAGATGTATTCTTCTTCCCAAAACCAAAACTTGCATCCAACCTACACACAAGTTTGAGTATAAGCTGCCTAACATGCACCAAATAAGGGAGCACAACCGAATCAAAATAATTACTACACACCTTATATTTTTTGCACTTGATGAACACCCATCCGGGAAGTTCTACCATGGTCGAAATGCGGCGCACGACCTACCGCGGGCAGCCATCACACTTTATGAGCGACAATGGTGAACCAACAAGCCACTGGGCCAGGGCCGAGCCCGGACGGTGGCGGACCATGTATTTGTCGGCAATCCGCCGACGGGATAGATCTAAGCGGCCAGAGGCAAATTCAGTACATGTATGCGGCGTGGAGGCATAGCCAATGTTGTGCGACCTGGTACCCGGACAATCCATGGCAAAGCGCTGTTGCAGGCGACCGGAATGCTCCAAATCCGACAGCCGCGTCCGTCAAATCCCGCGATCGCATTGATAGCGGATGACCGCCAGCGCTGGGACGAGAGAGGTACAGATCCGGCCGCCGTGATGTGGTCGGCTGGACTATAGTGCGAGGCAGCGAATGTGTCTCTGACAGACGTGCGTGTACCTCTTCTTTTCTTGTACGTACTCCATTTATCTCACTTCCTGTGGTTCCCCACTGAAGGAAATATGCCCTAGAGGCAATAATAAAGTTATTATTTATTTCCTTATTTCATGATAAATGTTTGTTATTCATGCTAGAATTGTATTAACTGGAAACATAATAAATGTGTGAGTACATATACAAACAGAGTGTCACTAGTATGCCTCTACTTGACTAGCTCGTTGATCAAAGATGGTTATGTTTCCTAGCCATTGACATGAGTTGTCATTTGATTAACGGGATCACATCATTAGGAGAATGATGTGATTGACTTGACCTATTCCTTTAGCTTAGCACACGATCGTTTAGTATGTTACTATTGCTTTCTTCATGACTTATACATGTTCCTATGACTATGAGATTATGAAACTCCCGTTTACCGGAGGAACACTTTGTGTGCTACCAAACATCACAACGTAACTGGGTGATTATAAAGGTGCTCTATAGGTGTCTCCAAAGGTACTTGTTGGGTTGGCGTATTTCGAGATTACGATTTGTCACTCCGATTGTCGGAGAGGTATCTCTGGGCCCACTCAGTAATGCACATCACTATAAGCCTTGCACGCATTGTAACTAATGAGTTAGTTGCGGGATGATGTATTACGGAACGAGTAAAGAGACTTCCCGGTAACGAGATTGAACTAGGTATTGAGATACCGACGATCGAATCTCAGGCAAGTAACATACCGATGACAAAGGGAACAACGTATGTTGTTATGCGGTTTGACCGATAAAGATCTTCATAGAATATGTGGGAGCCAATATGAGCATCCAGGTTCCGCTATTGGTTATTGACCGGAGACATGTCTCGGTCATGTCTACATAGTTCTCGAACCCGTAGGGTCCGCATGCTTAAAGTTTGATGACGGTTATATTATGAGTTTATGTGTTTTGATGTACCAAAGATAGTTTGGAGTCTCGGATGTGATCACGGACATGACGAGGAGTCTCGAAATGGTCGAGACATAAAGATTGATATATTGGAAGCCTATATTTGGATATCGGAAATGTTCCGGGTGAAATCGGGATTTTACCGGAGTACCGGGGAGTTACCGGAACCCCCCGGGGGTTTAATGGGCCAACATGGGCCTTAGTGGAGAAGAGGAGGGGCGGCCAGTGCAGGCCGCGCCCCCCCTCCCTCTCTAGTCCGAATTGGACACGGAGGGGGCGCCCCCCTTTCCTTCGTCTCTCCCTCCTCCTTCCCCCTTCTCCTACTCCAACTAGGAAAGGAGGGAGTCCTACTCCCAGTGGGAGTATGACTCCTCCTGGACGGCCGCCTCTCTCCCCCTTGCTCCTTTGTATACGGGGGCAACGGGCACCTCTAGACACAACAATTGATCTCTTGGATCTCTTAGCCGTGTGCGGTGCCCCCCTCCACCATAATCCACCTCGATAATATCGTAGCGGTGCTTAGGCGAAGCCCTGCGTCGGTAGAACATCATCATCGTCACCACGCCGTCGTGATGACGAAACTCTCCCTCAGAGCTCGGTTGGATCGGAGTTCGAGGGACGTCATCGAGCTGAACATGTGCTGAACTCAGAGGTGTCGTACGTTCGGTACTTGATCGGTTGGATTGTGAAGACGTATCAACCGCGTTGTGCTAACGCTTCCGCTTTCGGTCTACGAGGGTACGTGGACAACACTCTCCCCTCTCGTTGCTATGCATCACCATGATCATGTGTGTGCGTAGGAATTTTTTTGAAATTACTACGTTCCCCAACACCCACTCCCAAGATATTCCTATTCTATGAACCTATGTGTGTGCGTGTGTGTGTTAGAGAGAGAGCGAGACATCAACCTACAGAGAGATGGTATGTACTACGATTTAGCTGCGAGAGTCGGTGCATCCTCTCATTTCTAGGTGTCTGGTTAGGACAACTGCGACACCTGCTCTTGACCGCCCTGGCCCACCCAAACCCCCTCCATCGCCCGGGCGCACTTCCCGCCCGAAACGATGAGCACCGCTCTAGAGGATCGGTGCCGCATTCACGCCCTGGCAAAGCGGACGCGACCTCTCACTGGCACCTGCATTGAAGGGAGAAGCGGATTGAACGAAGAGTGATGGTTGCTTCGTCCATCCAACTTACTACCTGTTCTATGTGATTTGATGGCTCATTGGTCATTATTACTGAGGTGGTACGACCGAGCTAAGTCTCAGTTGTACTGTACACTTTACTTTCGCGCATGACACGTTTCGGCGAAAGGAGGTAGAGCGTCTCCACTCTTTACAATTTTCTCCACTCTTATAGCAAGGGAGTGCGAAAGCAGCGAAAACACGGCAGCTGAGTGATTACGTGGCCCATCTCACACTACCACCATATTTTGTGGACACCATGCAGAACCCAAATCTATAGTACACAGTACTGTAATTTCTGAGCGAAAAAATGTACAATGCTATGAAGCTTTCAGCTTCTGTGTCATGTATCTTGCGTCCAAGGTTGCCCCGTTGCAACATTCCATCAAATATAAAGGAGACTAACATGAATGCTATTGAATCTCAACGATCCACAGATCATAGCCAATATGTACTCCCTCCGTTCAAAAATAAGTGTCTCAACTTTATGCAACTTTGCAAACTTTAGTAAAAAGTTGTACTAAAGTTGAGACACTTATTTTGGAATAGAGAGAACTAAAGAAAAAAGATCCATGAAGTCCCTAGGCCTTGAACCCTAAACCCTAAACAAGCTTTAATTTGCTGGCAAGGTTGAACCTTCTGAAGGAATGAAGTTGGATCATTTTGTGCAGTTTCACTAAAATCGAGCTGAGCATCCATGTGGCAAAGAAATTGAAGAAGTGTGATTATAATAAGACTAGTGGCACTAGTTTATGAGACATAAACTCATCCCATCACAATTACAGTAGAAGCCAGTGGAGGTACGCGCGGGGCAAAGAAGTAGAGAAATATACACATGAAGCGATGTGGCAGTTGGGTGAGACGTCTCCAACGTATCAACAATTTTTGTTTGTTCCATGCTATTATTATTATCATTCTTGGATGTTTTACAATCATTTTATAGCAACTTCATATCATTTTTTGGGACTAACCTATTGACATAGTGCCCAGTGCCAGTTGTTGTTTTTTACTTTGCAGAAAATCAATACCAAATGGACTCCAAATGCAGCAAAAAAATTTGGAGAACTTTTCTGGACCAGAAGACACCTGTTGGGCCAAAGAAGTACTAGAGGGGGGCTCCGAGGGGAGCACAATCCACCAAGGCACGCGTAGGGGCCCACGTGCACCCAGGTGGGTTGTGCCCACCTCGGTGGCCTCCTGCACTGCCTATTCGCCCTATAAATCGACAAATATTCCCAAAACCCTATGGGAGTCGACGAAACACAATTTCAACCACCGCAAGTTATAGAACAATGAGATCCAATCTAAACACCATCACGGAGGGGTTCACTATCCTCATTGTTGCATCTCCGATGATGCATGAGTAGTTCATCATAGACCTACGGGTCCGTAGGCAGTAGCTAGATAGCTTCCTCTCTCTCTTTTGATTCTCAATATAATGATCTCTTGGAGATCTATTTGATGTAGCTCTTTTTGCAGTGTGTCTGTTGGGATCCACTGAACTTTAAGTTTATGATTAGATCTTTGATCCATGAATATTATTCGAGTCTTATTTGATCTCTTATATGCATGATTATATATAGCCTCGTATTCCTTCTTAGAACCAGGGTACTCGGACTTGCTTACCTGCGGCCCACGGCGTGGCTCACTCGATGGCCTGGTACGGTCCATCTACAAGATTGCCCAGACAAGACCCTCGCGAGGGGCTAACCCTCGCGACGAGGACGACACCAAGACCCCCCGAGGGAGCGGCCACCCCAGGCGACCTCCCGAGGAGCGGAGATTTCTATGCAGGTACCCAGCCTCATGACGCTACCATCATGCAAGCCATGACGACCAAGGCTAGGCGGGCGCCAGCGGGCGCAGAGGAGGCAGTTTCCTCTTTGGTACTAAGGAGGCAAGGACAGGCGTGGGTTCCCGAGGAATCGGGAAAAGGTCTCAATTCTGGTGCAACGAGACCAAGACCACCAGCATGGCAGGACGGATGTCATCGCCGAGCACACTGCTGGGTCATGACCAGAAGCTTTGCAAGCGAAGACCACCTTCTGTCAGGCTAAGATGTACTACTTGTCCCCTTTCAAATTGGCCACTTTGTGTTTCCTTCCCGCCTACGTTTTGGGGGAAGAGGACTGAGGGCACTATAAATATAGGTTAGCCACCACCATTGAAGGGGTCGACTCATTCCTCACCCCTGAACCTCGTGAGGTTGTTCATCCTTTGTACCAGTTCATCCTCAGCCCCTCGTGAGGCCAATCCACCACAAAGCAGGAGTAGGGTGTTACACCGCAAGGTGGCCCGAACCTGGGTAAACTATCGTGTTCATCTACTTCCGTGCTCACGCGAATCGGGCTAGGTTTTGGGGCGACGAGTTGGTAGGCTAGAGTGGTTGAGTTCTTCGCACATGCCCCAGAGTATGAACCTTCTTGGGTCTGTGGAGCCCTGAATCCGACATTTGGCGCTCGAGGTAGGGGCGTGTCGAAGTCCCGCCTCTCCACCTACCATGTTCTATCCTCGCTTGGCCATGACGAGATCTGGTCACACCCCACCGAGCAGTGGGCCGTGCACTCCGATCGAGCAGCGCCCTTCCACCACGACGTTCCTTGTCTTGCCCCGCCTTCCCTGGCGTACCGTCACCAACGACAAGGTTCACTGCCGCCACCCCTCACGTGACGCAGCGGGTGAGCCATCACGCACTCGATTCACACTGCCCTGGCTCCGTTCCATCGCCCCGCCGGGCGCTGACGGGTGCACAAGCCGCACTTCTCACGGTGCACGAATTACTGCGCTACCACCCAAGAGAGGGCGACCGTGCAGCTTGGCTCGACTAGGTTGCCGAGCGCCTCAATATTGCTTGCAGGGGTACGGACCCCCTCTGCCCCCCGCCCGTGTATCGACCCTTGCTGTAGGCTCCGGCATGCCCTTGCTGTGTCTGCAAAAGGAAAGGGCCCTGAGGGACTGGCGGCGGAAAGGAGGCGGGCGAGATTCCCCCCTCCCCCCAGCTTCAGGCAAGGCTAGCGGCCCCCGATGGGAGGCCCTACAATAGGCCACCTCCTGGCGTTCATGACGCGGTGGTGAGGTGGTGATCGGCAAGTCTGAAGAACTCGCGGGTCGGCGGAAGGCAAGCCTTCGCTGGTATAGCCCTCGAGACTGTCAAGGCCTCTCGAGGCACGGGGGCTGCAAGCAGGGCCTTGACTGCAGGGACAAATACTTTCAGAACATATTTTTTTCTAACCTCAGAGCGCAGGAGACTCATGTCCGGTGGCACGCCCGCGAGGCCAGGGAGCCTCACCAGGGCCCGAGAGGCTCAAGGGCCCCGCGAGACCAGGGAGCCTCATGGGGGCCCCAGGAGCTCGAGGGGCCAAAAGGGCTCGGGAGGTGCCCGGAAACAGGGATCGCGAGCTGACAAAGTGGCCCGCGGCCAATATGGTGGCGCGTCGTACCACTCGCCCACGGTCGTCAGTCCAGAGGCCCCACCCAGGGCTACCAGCGCTCAGGATCACCGGTGTGCAGCCCAGGGCAAGGGGCGGGGCCCCCGGCCGGGAAGCAGGCGACCGCCTTACGCCTCGCCAAGTCTCTGCCCGTGACACTCTCATGTAATAATGAGTGGGGCTGTACACACCTCGGAGTCTCCTGAGTGCTGCCCCTGAGCCTAACGGGGGCTCCCACCCACGTCGTAGTGGAAGCCCCATGCTCCGTGCTGGAGGACTAGATGGTCTTACAACGACTATGCCCACATCCGGTGGAAGCCCCATGCTCCGTGCTGGCGGACGACACGGTCCCCCAATGACTATGCCCGCACCTAGTGGAAGCCCCATGCTCCGTGCTGGTGGGAAGACTAGAAGACTAGAATAAGTGTTGGACGCGGCTGTTCTTTGCTTTTTCTCATAAGCAAATTTTCTACTTCTTGGAATAAACTTGCGGCTATTGCGTTTTTGTTCAAAAATGGGGGGAGTTCCTGGTTTTTTCTTGTTGTAGCCATTTTTCCTTCGCTTGATTTCCATCTTTGTGAAAGATGGTGGGCACCCGTGGCTCCCTCCATCGCACCCCGCAAGCGAGGCTGAGCGCAGTGCGCACGCTTGGGTCGGCCTAGTGACGCTAAAGATATGCCCTAAGGGCCTAGGCCACAGCAGCCGCGGCCTTGCCCGCGCGCACACCTCTCTAGGGGCTCGGCGTCCGGATCCTCGCGCGACGCTCTCGAGTGAGCTGGCGGGTGCGTATTGCCCAGGGCTCTCGACGGGCGCCCGCCTCCGGACCTTGACCAGCCACCGTGACCCGGCATGGCTATGATGGCCACCCTTACTCAGGGGTCGCGGGCGCGCGAAAAGTAAAGGAAATGCGACATCAGGGAGTGCAATACTATTGAATACATCATAGAAAAAGTTCTTCAAAAAAATTCTTTCGCATCCCCGCGGGGTCACATTCAAAGTCTTGACAAGAAAACAGGGAAATAGAAGCCTAGGGAGATGCGCTAACACCGTTACTGCTGCCGGCGTCGTCGTCGGCTCAGTGTTCTTCGACCACAGGCGCGCCCACGTCCTCGGGAGGGGCGACCTTCGCGATCAGGTCGTCCACATGATATTCCACCCATCCCTCCAGGGCGCCTTGGATCACTCCTTGTGACGAGAACGTGCATGCAAGAAGGTCACAACTTCTCTCCTCGACGAGCCGGCACACCCTCATGGCCCCGCCTTCAAGGCATGCCACGACCTTGGTGAAGAAGCTGAGATAACCAGCGTCATCGGCAACAATTGGGCTGGAGACGTTCTCATCACAAATGCTGCTCAGGGCCCGGTTCGCCCTTAGCCCAAGGGCCTCCAGCGCCCGAGCTCGACTCACCTAGTCTGAACCTTTCTCCATGAGTGAAGAAACGCCTTCAACCTGCTGGTGCAGGAAGAACAACTCGGCCTCAGCAGTGGCCCGAGCTTCCCCAATGGCTTTCTCGCGCTCCTCCGCCGCAGCTAGCTTCCCCTTGAGGGCATCAGCCTTGCCCTGCAGCTCGTCGCGCCGCGTGCAAAAGAGAGCCTCCTAGAGCTCCAACTTCCGACGGTATTCCTCGGCGAGGGTCCTGCGGATCCCCGCCACCTTCTCGTCGACCTCTCTCTAGATCTTTGCCTCCCGAGAGACGAGGGCATCCTCGGCAGTGGCCACTTGCTGCTCCATCACTTCTAGCTGCTCGTGCTCCAGCCTTTGCTCCATCGCCTCCAGCACCAGCATGTCCTCGTGCGTGCGGGGCCTTGCCTCACTCGCGGGTAGCCCGACCACCAGGGCAGCGAGCGCGGCAGTGCGCGCCCAAACTTGTTGCTCAAGGATGGCATTTGAAGCTTGGAGCTTTCTCCCGTGCCCCTCCGCCCCTCGCGCCGGTGATCTGTGGCTTGGGCCTCCTCCAGGGCGCAATCGCAAGCCTCCCTCTCCGCGGACAGGGGCCCCTCCACCTCCGCTCAGGCATGCTCACGCTGCAGGTGACCGAAGTTGATGGTGACTTCTAGCTAGCGCCATTCGCGCGCCAGACGTAGGCGCTGTGCCTCAAGGCGGGCGTCAACGTCACCAAGCTCCACCCCGAGGCGGCCTAGCGCGATTGATGCCTCTTGAAGAAGGTCGTGCCGGACGGTGCTGCGCCCATGTGCGAGCTCCAACACCCATCCTGGGCGTTCCTCCATGCCCCAGTCAGCTGGAGAGGCGCGCGAGGACTCACCCGCCGCCGGTAGGAGCCCGAGGGCTGGAACTCCCTCGCTCGCTCTTGCGGCCCGAGGTGGGGCCCGACACAGACTCGTCCCGCTGCTTGGGGAGGGCACCATCCCGCAGGGTGCCCAGCTACCGGCAAGGATAAGTGGGGGACCCTTGGGATGGCCCTCGAGCTCCGAAGATCGCCCCGGAAGAAGTCCCCCTTGACGTGTGAACAGACCTCCATACCATCCCTCGCCGAGGTCCCGCTCGGGAGGGACGCGCGAAGACCAGGTCCGAGGGACCTGGCAGGGTGGCGTACGCCAGGCGTGACCTAAGCGTGGCCCCCGTGCCCAGCCCCCTAGCGCGACTCTCCCGAAGGGAAAGCGTTGCGGTGAGGCTGAACACCAAGCCTGGCGGCTCCTGGAGGTTGGTGCGGCCATGGGGCCGCCCTCAGTTGTTTATCACCAGCGCGGAGCATGGCGCTTCCGCACTTGCACGGGCATAGCCGCTCCTCAACCGTGTCGACTGCCAACACGGAGAATGGTGCTTCCACTGGTGCGTGGGTGGGGGCTCCCTCTGAGTGGAGCCCCTGGGTGTGTATAGCCCTGACAGGACACGTGGCTTGCACGGCAGGGCTAGAGAAGGTGTGTCTGGGCACTCGTGAGCCAGCGCGGCACTCACGAGGCCCTACCTCAAGGCGGGTTGCGCCTGAATTTGATTCAGAACACTTGTGACGATCCTGCGAGATGGTTAGGCGACCTGTGCCGAATGAATCTCCTAAGGTTATCACATGAGAAGGCCAAACACCAATGACCTGAGGAGGTGACGTGAACGGGGCCGGACTGTCAGACAGAGCTCAGTCATTGGGTTTGTCAACGCTGCAGGGACGGACCCGAGCACAGACGCCGTGCCCAGTCTTCTCATGCGAAAGTCGTGAAGAAAAACAATCGGCGCATGGCTCTCATGGTGACGAGGCACCGGGTCGCGCGCCCTAGCTCATCCGCCCGCGATTAGCTCATGCAAGAACAAATCACCAAGGGCCATGGGAGGTGACGTGCACGGGAGCTGGCTCGCGAGCCAGAGCTCAACCTCTTGGGTTTAGCGACACTTCAGGGATGGACCTGAGCACAGACTTCGTGCAAGTCCTTAATCATGAGGCGGTCGTGGGTAGGTTTGCAAGGGCGTACGACGTTCATGGCAACGAAGTACCGGACAGGCAGATGATAATCATAAAAGCGACTGGTGGAAAGAGTAAAGCTAGTTCTGATTGATGCAAACGATACATGCCACACGGATGGACCCACGTGGCCTGGGGATGATGCAACCCGAGGGGCGCCCCCAACTGAATAAATCGGAAAATTTCACCTGGCACCGTTGCTGAAGAG